>NW_026623260.1:1404804-1485458 GCF_030028575.1 Malurus melanocephalus | reverse complement strand
TTGCGGGCCCCAGCCCCGGGTTGCGGCGGAAGCGGAAGGGCCGGGCAGCACAAGCAGCGGCAGCAGCGAGCGGTCGGTGCCAGCGGTGAGTGCGGGAGCGCGGCTGAGGCTGTGGGGTTTGTGGGGCCGCCTTATCGCCCCCATGGCCCCCGCACCGGGCGGGCCCGCCCTGCGCCGCCGCGATAAGGGGCAGTGGGCGCGCTCCGCGCCTCTGGGGGAGCCAAAGCGCTGAGGGGTTGCCCTGATCTGTGCAGCAGAAGGTGCTTCAGTAGCAGCCACTTAAGTGTTGCTCTTACGTGCCTATTTGCATATCTATACATATTAATGTGATGTATAGCTATGGGTGTTTTACTGCTGGAAGGCTTCTTGCTTTAGGTTAAAAATGAGTTGTAGYTATGGCTTGATGCACGGGTGTAGTTTGTTCTTGTTATTGATGCATCCTCTAAGCCTTACACTGTCTTTGAATTACTTACTTTGAGCTACATTTATTATGCGAATATGGGTGTAGGCTGGTGATGTTAACCATCATAACCACATCTTACTTGTCCAGAATTAGTTTGCTTTTATGTTTGTTTTAGTCTCTGCGCTTCTAAGAAGAGGCTTCGAGCTTTTTAATGAACTGAGTAATTATGGCTAACATTATAAATGTGGTTCTCCAAATCTCCTGCTTTAGGGAAGAGTCTGTGTGGAAAGTGTTAATTAATATATTTTCTTCCATTCTGTTTGTCATTCTGATGTGTTCATTCTTCTAGAGGTTGTAGTTCAGATTTCCCTGCAGTGTTAATATACAATATTAGATGAAGCAAGATGGTTCTTAAAAATTTGCTGATGCTAGTTATTGATTAAACCTGTACCTTGTCTTCTGGTCTGAACTCTTACCTTTAAGATGATTGCATAACATGGTTGCATAAAGCATATGGTCTTTGTCTTATTTGTATTATAGGCCAAAGTGCCTATAATATAAAGCCTGAAGTTTGTTGTTTYGTTGGATGATGTAAGAAAATGTCTTTACTTAGGCAACTAAATTTAGCACATTTGCATGTAGCTGGCTACAAAATGGCTATGCAAGCTCAGAGAAGAGAATATTATTGGCACCATCATTCTGCCTTCTCTGACCTCCTACCCCAATAAAACAGATGTACACCCACAGTTTGCTTCACCAGTGATTGTCTTCAGCACCAATATCTGGACTTAGCTCAGTGCAAATCCAGAGCTATTGGTTTGGTGTAATTATTACATTGCATCAGGGGGTGCTGGCCCATTACAATCCTGATAAGAAAGGTACTCAAAGTATCATCTCAAATGCTGTTTATAGAGCTAGCCCTATAAAGAATGAGGACAGTGGTGRTAGTCATGCATCCCTTCAGGTTCTGGGAGCCCCAAGTTCTGCAGCGTTGAGCAGACCTCGCACAATGTGCAGACCCTGTCTGCAGGGTTACCCTGTTTTAGTCACTTGAACTGCAAGGTATTCTTTTACGAGAAAACACCTCTATTCATCACTTCTACTGTCAAACAGAAAGGATGCTTGCAGGAGAACTTTCTGCCTTTTTAGATAAAGGAAGGACACATAGGTGGCATAATTGCAGGTACAAAGTGTGAGCTGCCTGCAGACTCCCCTGTCACAGGTTGCTGCTGAGCTTATCCTGCAGCTTGTGCAGCCCACAGCACAAGGCTGTGCATGAAGTGCAGCTCAAGACAAGCCTAAACCTACTGAGGTTGACTGTTCCAGGGATCCTCAGCTCCTTGTCCAGGAGGAGTGGACAGTGGCCTTCAGGTCAGGATCACTCCAACTGCTCTTGTATGTCTCTCTAAAAAACAAGTGTGCTGTTTGCTGTCTACTGTTAAATCTACAAAAGTTTGGCTTGRGAAGTTAAGCAAGAAGTTGAAAGTATAAACTCTGTGTGAACACATCCATCAGCTGGGACCTAATTATCTGAGGAAAATGACAAGAACACTGAGAARGCAGAACTATTTTTGGACAGGGCTGTACGAATGCTCTACTTTGAAAGCATCTATTCCTCCTACATATTCAGATATTCAACCAACATTGCRTGCTTCTACTCTTGGTTATTTTTGTTGTTGTTTTTTCTTAAACAAGTAACATTAATGATTTTGGATGTGGCAGAACTTGGGAAGTAACTTCCTCAGCTTCTGCTGAAATCAGCTGGCCAGCTTTGGAGCTTATCCTGAGTGCAGTTTTTTTAAACTGTTTGAGCAGAAACATAGATTGTGAGGATGTTGGAACACACTGTAAGCCCTTCCTTTTTGATAAAAAAACTTTGCTGTTGTGAGCAGAAAACGCAAATTATTGCAACTTACAGAGTTCTGCAAAACTGTTTTTTCTTTTTATTCTCTAGGCAAAAATGTCTGCAACATGCGACTTCATTACACTCCACACTGGGCAGAAGATGCCTCTCGTGGGACTGGGAACTTGGAAAAGTGACCGTGGCCAAGTAAGCAGGGGACAATAGGATATGGTGCTCTCAACTAGTGTGTGATTTGTCCACCTTGTCTTGAAGATCCCAGATCTGAGGCCTGGATCCTTTGCTTGAGCGCTCTAGTCTTGAGTCCACTGAAGTGAGTGGAATTGGAATGTATGCATATGTGAATTTGCATGACTATGGCAGCAGATCCTTCCACAAAGGRAGATCCCTTCAGAATTGTTAACCCTGCCCTCAGGCAGTGGTGCTCTGGGACCTAAACCCAGAAAGACACCAATGAATGCTATTGCTATAATATAGTGCCAGGATCTTCCACTGTGAGTCCTCAAGCTGCCAGTCTGACCAGACACCCCTCTGGCTTAGTCTGATGACTCAGGAGAATGCATTATTTTGGGAGACAGGARCTCAAGTTGTTCTTGTAATAAGTCCTGTTCCAGCAGCCAGCCAATGGTTAGCAGGAAAACAAAGAAATTGCTTGGGTCAGCCTGCCTGTAGAATAAGACGACTCATGTATCATAAGCCATTCATTCTGCTTGTGAATKCAGTGAATTGGCAAACACCACTCTTGGAAACAATTCTGTGTGTTACTACAAACAGTGTTACTACAAACAGTCTGTGGGAATGTTTGCATGCTCTGCGGTGTGCCTGCTATTGTAATGCTTCTTGCCCTTGTCTGTCTTTTCTCTTTCATTTAGTTAAAAGATACCTGATTTGGGAAGAAATTGTATGTACTTCCTGTGAAAGGCAATGCCCACTGCTTGGTGAAATTCCTAGCTGGTATTCAAAGAATTGTGAAATCACAGAATGGTTTGGGTTGGAAGAAATGCTAAAGACAGTGTAGTTCCAACCCCCTTCCGTAGACCAGGTTGCTGAGAGGTCAATCCACCCTGACCTTAAACATTTCCAGGGATGGGGCATCCACAGTCTCTCTGGATTATGCACACCACTGTATGTCTGTGCAGAAAATTGCTATTTCACTGCTATTCTTGTTTGAGCTTCATGGTTTTTGGAGTATGTTGGATGACATTGTGCTCACAACTCAGAGGGAAAGTTAAAACCCTTCTCAAGACATGTTATTCTCTTGTGCCAGCTAGAGGAAAAAATGGGAAACAAGCTATGAAAATTAAATCTATTCAGAGCCATTTTACTGAGCATTTTCCTATCCAAACAGCTGTCAGGACAGTGGATCAGTTTGGAACAGAAATTGTACTAATGTGGAAGCTGAATTGGTGTGAAAGCTCAGTCAACCTCTTAAATGAGGAAAAGGGTGAATGTGCAGCTTTGCCACTTAAAACATCAACTGTCGGCTGAATTAAGTTTATTAACGTGCACAAACTTAATGGATTAATTTCTGTGCACTCAAAGCAGTTAAATGTGCTTTGTCTAAAGCAAATGTCTGAAACTAAATAAACAAAATATGAATGTGTTGTTTATTCTGTGAACTAATTGTTGTGAGAAAAGTGTGGCCTTAGAAAGGAACCGGGACAGATCTATTTGTGCATAATTTATACCTAATTCAGTTGGATTTTGCCATAATCAGTAGTGCTACTGGCAGCTGAACCCCACACAGGATCCAGCCATCTTCTCTGGGTTTCCTTGGAAGTGATTGGTAGTCACTTTGGAATATCTGCTGTTTTCAAAGATTCACTTGTAGAATGTACAAGTAGAAAGCAAAATCTAGGAAGTGCAGTGAAAAGGGCCAGAGTTACAGAAATTGCTGCTATTCCTATGGAATAAATAAWTTTCTGCTTATCACTTTTGAAAATTCAGGGGCATAGCAGCAATTTGGAAGTGTCCAGATGATTTATCCTCAAAAGGGCGTGATCTAGTTCAGGGATAATAATTGGTGTTATGAATTAAAGAGCAGAACCAAAAAAGCCAGAGAAGCAGAAGAATTAGTATGGTTTAAATTTAGTCTAGTTGTTTTCCAAGTAGAGGCTATTTATCAAAAGCTCTTTTGTTCAAAGGCTGCATTAGAAGCAAGTGTGGAAATGGATGGCTTTTAAATTATTTCGAGTAAATATTTTGTAGATTGTAATTCTTTCCCTTGCCAAGCTTGGGTAATTTCTTTATTACTGCTGTTACTGTTCCTGATTGTGAACAAGCTGACCTTGTAGACAGATCTTAGCAGTCCAGTACAARGGTGTCATTGCAGCCCTAGCTTCCTAGTTACTAAGAACAGGGGGAAAATAATTGGATCTAAACCCATTTCAAAAGACTATAGGATTTTATAGGATTGACACTGTGTAGAATAGTAGGATGTTTTGTGCTTTACATGATCAAATGTAAARAAGAGAAGAGAAATTTGTTTTGCATGTTTCCATAGGAATATGATGGAAGGCTGTTGAATGGAAAGGAGCACAGTACAGAAGTTTATGAGCTGGCAGCATGAATGAGTTCAAAGGAAAATCCATTCAGACAGGAGCTTCAAGAATATCAGCAGCCAGGCTTTTTGATATTGCAGCTGGATTATCTTTAATCCTTTAATGCTTTGTTCTCTTCTCTCAAGTGAGCCATGCTTTCAACRTGGAGCATTGAACCCCACCTGATGAGCAGCCTAACCTGCAGTGGCAGAGGCTGGTTCTATGGGAGAGGGAGACACAGGGCTTGAGGAAGTTGTATTTCTGTGTGAAACTTGGGAAAAGCTGAAGAGGAAATGTGCACCTCAGAAAACCAGTCAGACAGGGTGTCTTGTGACAGGATTGCAGCTTTTGGGGGAGAAGTTCTTGAAGTTTGTTAGATGATCTAGAGAATCCTGGTTAAGGGCACAAAAAAAATTCACTACTGTTAAGGAAGGGACTTGAATTCAACATTTGAAGGATAAGAGGCAAGCCCCTTTATTTTAGGGTTGTGATGAAAGGGGGAAGCACCTACAATTGTGTGTTCAAGAGAGGTTAGAGAGAAACTGTGCTGGCACTTTGCAAATGTGCAAAAAGCCTTCACAAAGGACAAGTTGTGGATTTCATGTCTGGGAGGAATGAGATGKGGCATCAGGGTCAACTTTGTGAGTCAACCAAAAGACTTTGAGTGTAAAGATTTCGAAGTATTGGAATAGACTGTCACAAGAAGACTTGTGACAAATGTATGTAGGAGTGGTCTGGATTTACTTGGCCCTGCTGTGGGCCATGAGGATAGACTGGATGATATCTCAAAGTCCTTTCACATCCACTTTTAGTTAGACCTAACTTTTTAGTTCTGTGGTGATGTATTGGTGAGTCACTCTCRAGCTGTGTGACTCAACTTGCCTAATCCAAAGTGAACTCACTAAATTCAAGAATAAATGGAAAGTTTAAAGGATCCTTTRGCTGTTGTTGCTTCACAACACCAAATATCCAGAGATATATGAATCTTCAACTGATTCTGTTGTGGGGCTTTTTTTTTTCCTGTCCCCTACCATGAAATGTATATACTTGTCTGAAATTAATCTTAAAATACAAAACTTCTGTTTTAAACAAGTACTTTCCTTAAACTTACATCTATATGTTATTATTTTCCCCTCCAAATATGCCTTTTTTCCCACATTTCCTCTTGATTGTTTTCTGTTTCACGTGGAACAGTTCACATTGAAATGTCTTAGTAAGTTGAGAGTAGTTTACACAACTACAGATTTTTTTCTCAGATCCAAACGTTATTGAAATTACCAGTCTCAGTTTTTCAGTGCTAGAAATTTATSGAAGTGTGCTGAAAAAAAATACAGCCTCTTGTTGATCATTTTGCAGAGACATGTTTKGAGTGCTTTATCTCTGGTTTTCTGYGAGTGGTGCCTACTTTAATTTATGGTAAACTTTGTGCCTGTTTGATTCAAAAGAAGCATTAATCTGTTAAAGGAAATAGGGGRTTCCAGACATTTGAACATTGCTGTTTTCCCTTTCCTGTCCCTCTCCACAACTCTCACTTTCTGGAGGATAGATAGTGAGTCTTAAAAACCTTTACTATATCTCAAGTAACTTCAGAATTACCTTGCCCTTGACTTTTTAGTGACYTGAGAAATGTCTTTGTCAGGTGAAACAAGGACTATAAGTACCATCCTGCTAGAGAAAGGAACATTYACTGCTGTAATARAAGTGCTTTGTCACCCTGGCTAAGGGAAACTGGAGCTACATTCCAGTTTTCCTCTCAAAATGCCAAAGAATGCAKTCAGAATATCCTGTGTCTGCTTTTACTGCACTTCTTGACAAGAAAAACAAATTAAATCCACCAGTAGGAGAGAGATCTCATACTTKATTCCCTGTTGCCTTTCTTTAACATCTAAAAGCAGGACTGTACACATCTTTACTTGGCATTACTGATTTTGTCAGCTTTAAATTTGAAAATGCTGGTACTTTGATTAAGTTGAAAGAAATTAGTCTCTGTCTAGCRTTTGTGGAGAGTGAGTTGGCAACATCTTCATTGTCAGCAAAGTGGCAAGCAAAATGTGAAGTTGTGAGCATCATCGGGAGTGTCCCAGTAGTATGACTTTCATTGTGCAATCAGTAAGAATGAGACAAGAAAGAAAGATGTTCCATAAAAGAGCATTGTGTGGGTAATTAAGGTGTGAGTGGCTGAACAAAACCAAAACTGTGGTGATTCTGGAGTTAGAAGCCAGGTTCTTACCTTACTGGGCAGGAGAAAATATATTTCAGGTTTGTCTGATATTCGTTTGTCACTTAGGTCAGAAAGTTTGTCTTCCTATGCTATGACTGATTTGAAAACTGCTTCTTAAAGCTCATTTTTATATGTAAGAAAAGTGTGACAACCATATGGCTACGAGTGAGGATTTGTTCTGTCTGGTGCATTCTTGCATACTGGTCCTGTGTGCTTGATCCATTTTCTTGTTCCACTTGGAGAGTCTGCCAGCAGTTGCTCTTCTTCCCAAAGAGTACCAGAGACTCTGGATCCTCCTGTTTGAATCTCCTGACCTTATGCAGGTCTGTGTTTTTTTGGGAGGCATTCCTCACTGAGTCTCTTAGAGTTTTTTAACTTTCCCCCAGTGCCATGTCCCTTTTCAGTGCGTGTATAGGGCAGTGTGTCTCTGGTTGCAGGTGAAGGAGGCAGTGAAACACGCCCTCAGCGTGGGCTATCGCCACATCGACTGCGCGGCTGCCTACAGCAACGAAGCCGAGATCGGRGAGGCCTTCCAGGAATGTGTTGGGCCCAACAAGGTAAAAACMCAGGAGCTGCCCTGCTGGCTGTGTGCTGTGCCAAAACTTACAGCTGTGACCTGTGAMGTTAACATTTGTGGCTTTTCCTGCTGGTTTGCCCCAGCTGTTTGCTATTTATCAGGGAGAGGCATGAAAGAGGGCTTTCTCTCCTCTTGAAACTCTCCTGGCTGTCACGGGAAGAAAAGATTGTCAGGGATATTTGGATGGGAGCTACAGAAAAYGCCTCTTCTGTTATTGTTGTTTTTCCCTTCCTGCCCCTTTTACCCTCACAAAGTATCCCAGTTTGAGTATTTTGGGGTTCCCAGAATCAGTAGTTAAAATGTAAAATATTTGCTATGATTTATATGAAAAGTTACTCTGACTTTCCAATCTAGCATGCAATGGTGGGTAGCCACAGCAAATTTGATTCTTTTGTTATTGATAAAACATCAACTGTACATTTTTTTGTTATAGATAAAATATGAGTGAGTAAATGTGGTGATTTTGAAATTTTTTAAACAGTGATTGCATGTGAAGGGTTCATAACTGTGGCTCCAGAGTCTGCACCAGAGAGTCTGAGGCCTAAGTATAAAGTAATGTGACAGGCATTCCTATGGATGAGCTGAGGTGGAATCTTAAATTTATTCCCTAAAGGGGCCAAAAGGATTACCTGTACAGCCTCACAGTCCATGGAAAGAAAGTTTTTATGTTCTTTCTTTGCTGCTGCGCTTGGCTTTAGGGMAGTCTCTTTGTTATGTAATATGCTTGAGAGAGGCAGTTTTCAGCTTGCCCCAGGGATTCCTCCCTAATAGAGATAGTACCTAACAAAGGGAAGCAGAGGCCTTTTGTTCAGTTCATATTAACTAGATAACTTAGAACTAGAATTTGAACTATTTTAAAAATAATTTTAAAATCTGTTCCTTTTAAGCACAACATCCTATGTGAAACATGGAAATAATTGAATGGTTGGAACAGAGAAACTGAGGAATTAATCATTCCAAATTCTTTAAAATATAGACTTGAGTGAAATTTTGTCAGATGTAAGACAGTGAGAAGCATCCTTTCTAATGGAATTCTCTGCTCCAGTTTGTCCAGTGTGATCTCCTTTTTGTGTTTTATACTTTCTAGATAACCAATTCCCCATTGTTTTATTTCTGGTTCTTATCCTTCCAATACAGGGTACAGGGCTCACAATTCTTAGTGTGTTCCTTCCACAGCCTAGAAACTCAAATGCAGAGGTTTGGGGAATCTTCTGTTTATTTTCCCATGCTCTTTCCACAAGAGGTTGGTTTATAGCACKTGATGAGTAAAGTAAGTTAACTGGTTGGGGCTGGAATATGTGCATTGTTGAACAGAAATTTTAAAATTTACATATGAATAAGTTGAGTAGTCTTTCTTTTGGCCACATCACACTTAGTGGCTTTAACCCTTGAATTGGAAGGTTTAGAAGAGTGTGTACATGGAAAGGATTGTTTTGTTTGTCAGAACTTCTAAAGTATTGTTCTAATAAATTGCTAAAGTATTTGATATACTTTAGGGCTTGCCATTGTGTGTATTTCTCTGGCTTTTCTCCATCCAGTATATTTTTGAAAGGTTTAATTTATAGGTTCCATATGTTATCTTTAAAAAAAAAACAAAACAGACAAACAAAACAAACCACAAAACTTCAGTTATTCTCTATGTTTTAAAACTAATTGGSGAATTATTGCAATTCTTCTTCTGAACTTGCTCCAGAATATCATGCTTTCCTTYCTTTCTCAAAGGTTATTAAAAGGGAGGACCTGTTTGTAACATCAAAGCTCTGGAATACCAAACACCACCCAGAAGATGTAGAGCCAGCACTAAGGAAAACACTTGGAGATATGAAACTGGATTACCTGGACCTGTACCTCATGCACTGGCCTCATGCCTTTGAGTAAGTTCTAGATGGAAAGGGCACAGAATGCAGAAACACAGGTTTTACATAACTGGCTCATGTTATATCCTGAGGACCTTCTTTCTGAGCTGTGAATTTCTTCCTGTTTATGCTGCCTGCAAGGTGKTTTTTTGGTGTTCAAAGTTTAAAATAGTCTAGTGTCTTCATCTGGGCCTTGGGGAAGTATGGCAGCTATTCTTGGCTCTGCCATTGGCCTACATGATAACCCCRAGGAGATCCCAAAACTGCTTTGTGCCTTGGTTGTACTGATCCATAAAATGTGAATGAAGTGCTTCATAAAGACAATATTTTTCATTTATTGTTATTTACTGTGGAATGGACAACCACATGCAGCATTGTGGTGGTATCTGTATGAGGAGGAAGTGAAATGACKTCACATGACACTCATTGCAGTAATTCCACGATTTGAGGAAATAAGAGACAAGAATGTTTTCCAGTTAAGTGCTAAATGCACTTACCCTACAATCCCATGAGAAGCACAGTTCCATACTCTATTTCCTTATAGATGTGGAAGCAGTTGTTCCCTCAACCAACTGCAAGCAGCAAAAAGGCAGGGGGAATAAATCTCCTGACCAGATGTTTGCATGGAGTCTTTACTCAAGCCCTGTCAATTTAAGGAGCCTCTGTTATGCAAATCAGAGAATGTTTCTTCTACTTCTAATCGTATAAGCTGAATTTTACAAGTGTCAAACATAATGATAAGATAAAAGATGCTCAAAGTATAAATATATTCCTCAGCATAACAGAATGAGGAAGTGTTTTTAACTACAACTGGTCTAGAGGAAGAGCTGTTAAAAATTCCCCCTGTTGTGCAACAGGTTTGCTTTTCATTTGCTTGAAAAAAACACTCCATCAAACATTGCTTTGATAATGACACATAACACAAATAATGATTTATGTTTAGATACTAATAATATTTAAATTTAAATGATGTGACACTGTTGACAAAACTGATAGTCTATAGAGCAGTTTTATTTCTTTTCTCATTGAAAACTGTATATTGTACAGTTTTCCATTATTTTCTACTTAACTGTTTTAATGCATGCTTATCTATAACGCCTGTTGCATTTGGAATCTTACTAAAAAAGAATGTTATTTACACAGAAATTAAAACAGACTTTCAGAGAAAAATTACAGTGCCTCTAGGTCTTGAAAATGGCTCTCATTTAATACAGTGCCCTTGACATAGGAGGCCGCTCTTCAGTCTTGGGAGCTCATAAAGCTTTCAGAGTTATTTTTGATTCTAGATTTATCAGTAACATGAAGAACCATCTCCCCTTGTCCCCAAGTACTGCCATTTCTCACACCATTCACTGCTTAGCTAGAGCAGGGTAAGAGTCTGTACATGCTAACCTAGCAGATGAGAATCTGTGGTGATCATGGAGCAGTGCTCTTCCAGTGGGATTGTTTGTACCCTTCCAAGCATGGACTGCTCAGTGACCAGGGGTCATAGCCAAACTTTGGCTGTGGTGGTGTCGCCTGGTACAACCAGGTACTCTGTGTCTATTTGCCTGASTTATTTTTGTTTTGTTTTTTAATGTGTTGGTATGAACAATTGGAAGGAAACACAACCAACCTATAAGCAACATGTACATGTAAGACCTCTGTGAGGATYTGTGCTTATATTGAGTACTGATACATCTACAGAATCCAGAGGGAGTAGGAAGSCCAGTGTCCTTTGAATGCTGTTTGCCCTACTCAGCTCTTAAAACCAGATCCCTTTGGTAGCAACTCAAAGCCACCCTCTGAGTTGCTGCTCCCRAAATCAGCTGTTTTATTGGGATCAAAGTGTGCAAAGAGCCGGGCTGTGTGTACAGTAGTTTATCTGTAGTCGCTGCTGTATAGGTAAGTACTTCAAAGTGCTGGATAACAACTTTACATAGGAAAGATTGTCTTGTGTAATGACTGCTTACAGGTTGAGTCATGTAATGGAATTGAACAGACAGATTGATTGTACTCTGCCCTTTTGATTATGTATAGACTTTTAAGAATACTTTGAGAAAGGTATTTTTAGTGAAGAACTAACATAATATAAAGTGATATATGTACTTATACTTCACCTTTGATCCTGTAGACGAGGGGACAATCTCTTCCCAAAGAATCCTGATAACACRATGCGTTATGATTACATTGATTACAAGGATACCTGGAAGGCTATGGAGAAACTGGTGGAAAAAGGTCTTGTGAAAGCCATTGGGCTGTCAAACTTCAACAGTCGTCAGATAGATGATGTACTAAAAGTGGCTACTGTGAAACCAGCTGTGCTCCAGGTAAGATGAATAAAGGAGACAAATACCTTTCCTATTTGTCCATAAGAGTGAAGAATTTGCAAACCAATGTTATGTGTTTAGCACAACAGGTGCAACTTCATATTTTCAGGGAAGAATATAGCCAGCTCTGAAGGAGCATGCACACAGAGGCTGTAGATTAATTTATTGGGAAGGAGGCCTACATCCATATTCTGTGAGCATTTATTTATGTCTGCTTAGTTGAACATTGTGGAAAAGTTCATCTTCYCTGTAAGGAACAATTTAGTCTGTAAGGAAAGATTGTGAGGGAGTATTGAATTCCTACTGCAGAGAAGTTCCTTGCTTGTGGGATGATCTGTTTGGTACCGAGGGCAAGTTCAGCATCAAGCTTAGGTGATCTGTTCTCTATTTCCTGTAAACTTAGCCTACCAGACACTTCTTTCTCCTGGTAGTGACTTGAGTTACTAAGCTTAACTTAAACCTTATCTTCATAAGGTTTTCTGGAATCTGCAATGAGCTCCTGTGATATATTTGGCTTTCCTGGTCTTGACTTTGCATTTCTTCCATTTTATGTTGATATGTGTTCTGTAGTCAGTCATTGTGGGTTATTTTAATAGGTGGAATGTCATCCTTACCTAGCTCAGAACGAGCTGATTGCTCACTGCCAGAAACGAGGACTGGTGGTCACTGCCTACAGTCCCCTTGGCTCTCCGGATCGCATGTGGAAACACCCAGATGAGCCTGTGCTTCTAGAGGAACCTGGGGTCAAAAAAATTGCAGAAAAATACAGCAAGTCACCTGCACAGATCATCCTCAGGTACAGAACAACTGTGAGAGAGATGGGGTTTGGGACCCAACTTTCAATAAAGCAAAACATACAAGCTAGAAGGAGTCCACTTAAAGTGTGTGCTCTTCCACATCGGGGAGGGGTTAAAATCACRAGGACTGCGAAAAGCAAACCCCACTTGGTGCTTGTTTGACAAAGCTGGTAGAATTGGTCCTGCCTTAGGGCAGGTAGATTAGATCAGAAGGGTCCGTTCAGATCTGTCTGGGACAGTTCCATGTACAGTTCCCATGTCTCGAACAGTACCTTTTCTGCTGGCAAATAGCAGTAGGACAATTAAGGCAGCAATGTACCGTGTCAGAGAGCTGTCAACTGAATTTGTGAGTGGCCAATGTCTTGAAGTCTCTAATGCTTGCTGCTGCACTCAGGTGGGCACCCAGGAAGAGGGGCTGAGGAAAAACCTACCTCCTTTGCACTGAAGAGCTGTTTGTTGTTTTGTTTTTATATAGCCAGCTACTACTGGGAAACAAGGTGATTGAGTGATCCCCAGAATGTGATCAGCACCTTGTAAAGTAAAGTTGGATTTCTATCCTTATTTTTCTCAACTGGCTTTGTATCCTTCAGTATCACTACCAGAGTCTTAGTCAATAGCAAAGTTACTCAGACAGCTGAACATGCTCAAGATTTTGTGCTCAAGCCACTAGACAGRCTCTTCAGGGGTCTGGGTTTTCATCTAATTTCTGAGTTGTCMGGTTAGAAGTTGCTTTAAATACCTACGTATGTTTTTCTGACTGTTTCTTGGGTTTTCAGCTTAAAACACATGAGACCTGGATGCTTGCTCCAAGGSATGCTCATCTTCCCCTCTCTGATTAACTCAGGGGTTACTGTTTYGCTTGGGCTTGGACACACCAGGCCCTAATACAATATACAGCTGTGCCATGCCTCCTCTGGGGATTTTTATTTCACAGAAGTGGCATCTTTGCTGCCACAGATYATTACTCAAGCAAAATAAATACTTATTATTCTTGGACTGCACACACCAAGTTTCCCTCCTCCTCTTGCAGATGGCAAGTGCAGCGTAAAGTGGTTGTCATTCCCAAGAGTGTCACTCCTGCTCGCATTCAGCAGAATCTCCAGGTAAGCTGAAATGGAGGAAAGGAGTTTCAGCAATGCCCTTTTCATGTATATAATTGCTATACTGCCCTACAATTTGCAGAGCAGCAAGCTGAGGCACATGGTTCRTACTTGTTCATCAATGTATGCACATGTTGGGGAGGGAGGGTAAAGATCTTTTTGAAAACAAACTATGGGTTTTAAGCAACTCAGTATGTGCAGATGTTCACATGCACAGTCTTGTTATCAGWAGGTAAAGAATGTACTTTGTAGAGGTCTAAATGAAAAATCTGTACTTAAATTTTTTTGAGACATATATTTATTGAAATAGGGAATSTTCTAATTATGCTCAGTGATTCTTACTTATGAGTAATAGTTACTCTATCCTGCAAGGGAGGGCTGGTGACTATTTCTGCAGCAAACTGCCATTCTAGTGATGCAGAAGGAATAAGTGTGGTTCACTTCTGCCCTGAAGTGAGATTTGGGAAATTATTTGAAAACTCTTGATTTTAAATAAWCTTGAGGAATGTTTCTGAATTACCTTCTGGGATCTTTTTTCATAAGGATTGGCTGGTTACATACTTGTTTTTAAGTTAGGAGTTGTTTTTGTAACTGTTACTTCCAGTAATCAGAATTCTCCTGTGTCATGTGCTGCTAGAAATCTCGAGAAATTCCCATAAATTCCACAGTCACTTGAGGTTTAGATCTATATGGAAACAGAATATTTATTGAATAGGCAGCACTTACTGTGAGGAACAGTTGCACTGTTTTCTATCTTGGTGGCAGAGCACTATGCAGTACCAGTGTAAACTTAGAGCTGGCAGATGTGTGAACACTCAGACTTTAAGCCTTTGCTTTAGAGTTTAATTGCAACTTCATATTTAAAAGCAGACGACAGACTGATAGCAACCTGTGGTTATTGAAWAAAGCCTCTGGCTTTTGTTCTCAGGTATTTGATTTCAGCCTGACAGAAGAGGAGATGAGCCACATTGGAGCCCTGAACAAAAACTGGCGTTACATCGTACCAATGATTACGGTAAATTTCTCGTGTTTCTAATAGTTTTCATTATGTGCATATGGCCACCACTCTTTTTTTACACTTTTGATTTTTTTAGTGTTCCCATCAGAACTACTTACTCATAAGAACTCTGCATTTTCTTAGGGTATCTGAGATGAAAAGCTGGGTACAGAAAAGGCAACTTATTGAAAACTTTTGTCTTTSATTTTGGACAGGGGGGATCCTCTCTTGAGTTCCCATTACTGAGTCATCTGTGGGTCTTTAATTCAGAGTTCCATCTTACTTCAAACCTCACCAGACCCTGTTGATTTGTTCTTCTCAAGTTCAAGCAGGCTAAAGTCCATGGCATTCCTCCAGAAGTATTCCTTGATCCAGCTGTCACTGTCTACTTTGTACCATAAACCTCTAAGATCAGTGAAGATTCAGGGTGCTGCTGGTTATCCACATCCATTATGGAAGTCATATCTGAGAATTTCTCCCCTCCCCTCCACTGCCTTTCCCCCGTTCAGAATCTGTTGTAATGACCTTCCTCCAAAGTCAGGAGTTTGGATTAGGTGTTGTATTTTTCTTTCCAAATCCATTTGCTGTGGCATCTTTTAGCATCAGTAATTTACCATGTCACACAAACCCTTTCCTTGTGTGCTAGCAGATGCCAGTTTGTTTTTAGAGAAACTAGTACACTGTAAGTGTTGAAGTTCTCTTGGTCTTTCTTTTACTATATTGGGTGACCTAAACTTGTTCTTTTTCCCTCATTGCAAAAGAAAAGACMGTGCCTTGTTGTTTCCTGTCTTTGTAGTGTTTCTCACCTCTTCTTGTCTGCTTCTGACTGTGCAAGGGAGAGCTGTTGCCATTCTCTGCCTCACTGGCCAGGATATGGCAACTGTAGTGAGTTGCTGTAGTTGTGCTATAATGAATCTGAAGTGCTTCATCCCTTCTCTGCCATACAGTAAATCTCAGGAAATTTGGGAGCTGTCAAGCATAGCCTGGCCTCTTCAGCACTTTGCCTGTAAATTATCCTTCAATAGTGGCTGGTTGGCTATATGAATTCCTTGGGGAAAGCTTTTCTCAGGATTTATCATTGTGGGTTTTTTTGAATACTTGGGAGTATAGCAGTGACCAACCTGAGTTAGAAAAGAGAAGCTGAATGTGTGGTGAGTATGTGTCTCATACTCATACCCTCATCAAGGGTAGATACATGTTACAGCTTTCACTGTTGGTCATGTTTACATGASCCTCAAGGCCATCCTTTTAACTATGTATGTGTGCACAAAGATAAACCCCCACATCCCTGCAGCCAAAACTCTCTGTGTTTCTGGATGAGGAGTCAGTACACCAGACAACAAGCTTAGCTGCTGATCTGTGTGAGTGGTGTAGTGACAAGCACACCTGCTGCTGACAATATGTTTCTTTCAAGTGTTTTGCTACTCATGCTGCAAACAAAGTTGTTTTATTAATGAAACTGCAAAACACATTAAAATGTAGCCTGCTTGAATAAGCCAGGGATAATTCATTGTGCTTTTATTACCTGGGAGACCTGATYAGATCACAGGGATTCACAAAGGAGAGATGAAATACAGTTCAAAGTGGCAGCCCATCCAGCTTGAGAAAGGGTGAGTGTGATGCAGCTGGGCTTCAAAGATATTGCCATATTGTCAGATAACAAGACAGGAGGAAGCAAGATGAGGAGAGTTAAATCACGACTCTATAGCTCTAAGATCTCTAGTGGAACCTTTTGTCTCCTGCCCATCCCTTCTGGGCTTATTGGAAATAATTTCCATCGACTGTGAATTAAAATTCCTGTCTAACCTTTCATGCCTATCTCCTCTATGAATCTGACTTAATGTCTGGATTCCAAAGTGCAATATGGCAGTGACATGAGAGCTCCTATCACAACTGAACTGATGAGACAGTTCTTCCTTGCTTTACTTCATTGATCTATAGCCACAAATTCTTATGATTGTGCCACTCTCTTCCTCTTTGTGTTTTGTTTAAAACCTGAGGGGAGGCTGTTACATTGTATATAGACAATTAAAGTTGCTTTATACTTTCTGAGTGTTCATGATCTGGATAGAGGTTGGAAATTACCTTGCACCACTCTGAAATCCAAATTTTTGGAAACACATAATTGGCCAAGGAGTATCCTTAGGTGAAACTTCAATGACAGACAAGCCAGGAGAGGAATGTGGTGAGCACTTCATGATCTATTTTTGATAGTTAGCTAACTGTTGACCTGCAGGTGTGTTCACTGTGATTKTATCCCCCCTCTCCTTGTCTCAAATTCCTGGAGTAGACTGGAATCAGTGATGTGAAACATTGCTTCTGGCAGCTGCTGTCTTGTCCTGCTGTGAACAAGAATGCTTGCCTGTGTGGAGAAATATGCAGGGGGATGGAACTGGGGAGGAGAAAGTGARGAATAGGAATTCTAGGAAGATGAGGAGGCTGTTGGCTCTCAAGAGAACTTGAGGAAATCTGAAGCTACTGTGGCACTTCTGTCTACAGTCTTACAGATTGCCTTTAGCTGACAGCTTCATTTCAGGTTTATTTTATTTTAATGGTAGCATTAGTCAAATGTTACACCGTAACATCTTGGTTCTGTGCTCTGCAGTGCCCCCAGGTGACTAATTTCATTTAAACAGGTCATTTCCAGGAATTCCATTCGTTTTGAAATGCAGGTTTTCTATTCAAAGCTAATGGGGCATTTGCTAGTGAATACTTGGTTTGAAARTCCCAGTGATTTCCTCTGCACCCATACCATTTTGATTGATCTCTAACATCACATTTATATGGTTAAAAGTCAATGATTTCTCTGACATAACTTTTACTCAGACAATAGTTGTTTAACAGAAGTTTTAGATAAGTAATGCTTGCTTAACACCTGGAGAGGTGTGTGCTCTGGGCCAGTGCTGAAGCCAGACTTCCCCAAACATTACAGATGAGGTTTTATCTCAGCATCTCGGAAGTTGGGGGTGTTGCAATGGACSTGGTGCAATTAGAAATGCGACTTGTGTATCTGAATGCTTCAAGGTGGGATGTAGGAACTGAGACTTCTGCATGGCCACGTTTGGTTATGGGCGATCCTGAGCCTGTGATTATCTGTGAATATTGATTTCAGTGCTCCCATTTTACTGCTGGATAAGCTGGTCTTTTGTGGMAATGTTGCTAAAAGGAGTTCAGTGACACTATTAATGCTTCAGCATATGACCCTGAACAAGCCTCTCAATGTGTTTTATCTTATCCATCTCCAAAATTGGCAGCCCAGCAATTCTCTATCCTGGAAACATGGACAAAGGCTCCAGCTCCAGTAAAGTGTTCTGAAGTGTGCATGTTACAACATTTTCTCAATAACAGCTACAAGGCAAAAGGCTTTTAACTATTCTTAATCTAATTCTTCAAGTCTCTGCAGCTTGAAAGACTCTTGCTCTAGGCTACAGCAGTCTGTATTTTCTTTCAAGAAATGTTAAGAGGACTTAAGAGTAGAGGGAGGAACTCTTGTTTAAGCTGAAAAATATACTCCCAGATGTTTGGAATACAAAGATTTAAATATCTAAACCATGGAGAAATTGAAACTGAGAGTAAGAATGGATTTTACCTTTCTGACTTTAGATTCTGTCTTGTTTTCTTCACAGGTGGACGGAAAGCTGGTTGCCAGAGATGCTGGACACCCCCACTACCCCTTCAATGACCCCTACTAACTACTAGAAGATATGATGTCAAAGTAACACATTCCTCTGCGTGCCCTTCCACAAAGTAATTGTTGCCACAATTTGTCAWAAGCACGGTCCAAATTGAAACATTTCTTTCAAGCTGGTTTTTCCCACAATGTACTTTAAATCTRTCTTCTTCCTGGAGATCCTGTAACTTCTGTGCCAAAGTTTGTGGATTTATTACAATGACTGCAAGCTGGCTCCTGGAAGCATCAGATCTTTTGGAGATTAGATAAAGAGTGATGGAGTCTAAATCAAATTCCAAGCATATCGTTATCAGACTAGGGCATTACTTGGTAATTACTTTAGTCACTAATGTGAAACAGTTTAAARCTTTAGTTACTACCACGTTGAGGGAAAGAAAAGAGAGAAGGAATGGAAGTTTTTTAAGGCTAAAGAATTGCKCAGCCATCAACTTTGATATCTTTATTAGTAATTTTTTACACAGGTAATAAAGTGAAATGTGGTTTATAGACATAGTGCCACGGTAGCATTCATTAAACCCCAAGTAATGCAGCTACACCCAGTGCTTTTATCCACTTCATAGTACTTGTGGGACTTAATTCTCAATTTTCTCTTTGTTTTAATTTGCCTGTAGATTTGAGCAGAATGAGAGCAGACCCTGGAGCAGGCCTTTAGGGCAGTCCTCTCTCTCGTTTGTTACAGTGCTGGGTTTCAGCTCTGACAGTAGYCATGATACTCCTATCATAAAAGACACAAGAACTTTCCAGCAATTCTTGCAGAAAAACATCCTGCTTTTCCCATGAAATGTCCAGTGTTTCTYTACCAAAGATGTCCATTTCGAGTTCTGGAAGGTCACAGAATTGGTTCCTGTACAGTATAAGCGAAGACCTTTCAGCGTCCCTCTGTTTTAATGTTGCATTTTTGACTGCTGCCAAAATTGTCTTYGGTTAATGCTTGGGAGATCTGCTCCTGCTGTACCACTGAACTGCTGGTAACACAGGCTGAGTTATTTGCCTTTTATGTCTCTGTGTTCCCCCTAACAGGGACTAATTTGCTGAGTGCTGATGCACCCTTGAGCAGGACTGGAACTCCAGCTCTAAGCACAGTTTTGTTTCAGTCTYTTCATGAATTGCCTGGTGATCTGAGCAAAAAGGGATGAGGTGTTAGYACCTACCTGTGCTCTGGCGGTGATSCCTTCTGTGGCCTTAGCAACACCAACACTTTATTTTGGTCCTCTCTACATGTTAAATAGGATTAATTTTTCCCATAGCAGTAGCAAACAGAAAAATAATCTTATATATTCAAATAGTTCAAAAGTTAGAGAATTAGACACTTTAATTTGGCTAACCTCATTTACAGTAGGTCTGTAGTAGATCTGTGTATTCATCCTGAGTGTAATGCCTTCTCAGGTCATTCCTGCCCTGGGCCTCACAGTGTGCAGCTGAACTGCAAAAAAAAAGAGTGACACCTATTTATCACTCCTTGTAATCTGCAGGCAAAATTGAAGGAACTTCTGTTCCTTGGTAAAATGTTTCCTAATTCCTGATGAATTTGCCTCAGTGGAGGAAGCCATTGCACCTCCTTTAGGATTCTTTACTAGCCTGGACGTTTTCTCCTAAGGAAAATTGAATTCCTGTTGTTTTTTATTATTGTTCAAATCAAACACGCTGACAATTGAATATTGTTTTTGTTGCAATCATTAGGGAAGCAATTGTACTTTAAAGGCACTCTGACTGCAGTCATCCTGCCAAGTACAGTGGCTTTTCTTGCTTGTTTCACTTGCATGTTTGCTTCTCTTAAATAAATTCTTTACTCATTGTATGACTKGGAGACTTTTTTCCCCCTCTTATGTCAAGGCCCCAATTAACTTTGTACAGTTATGTCTCCAAGCAAGAGTAGTGAAGTGGGCTGGGAGCATTCCCAAGAAAAGCAGTTGATTCCCTAGTTCTGTAAACCCCACGCTTCCTCGCTCTACTACTGAAGGGAGGAACAGAGCTGGGTTGAAGCTGGAGAACTTTTACCTTGAAATAGCAGAGCCTGGAGGTCTCGATGCTGAACCGTGCTGTGCACAGGGCAGCGGCTACATCAGCCCTAGGTGCTCGGGTGTATGTGCCGGTGGAGAGCCGAGCGTCTGTGTGGGCTGGGCCGAAGCCCGGGCCTGCTCGCTTGGAAGAGGCCGCGGGTGGATGCAGAGCCCGGGCCGGGGCGCCAGAGCCTCCCGGGCCCTCGGGCTGGGGCTGAGGGGCTCCGGCGTGAGGGAGCGGGACTGCACCTCCCGGCATGCCCCGCGGGACYCCGCCTCCTTCACCGGCACTACACTTCCCAGCGCGCCCCGCGTGGCGGCGCCCCCGGCGTCCCGTGGCGGGGCGGGCGCGCAGCATGCCGGGAGCGGTAGTCCCCCCGCGGCGCGCGCGCGCCGCCAGGCGGGCCGGGGCGTGTCCTCGGGGGTATATAGTCAGCCGGAGGGGCAGGGGGCTGCACTCTGTCGCCGCCGCCCCTCTCTCCAGCAGCTTCTATGCAATCCTCGGCCGTCGCCGCTCCCCCCTGCGTTGAGCCCGCGCCGGCCTCCCAGACTAGGTAGGGTCGCGCGGGCTGGCCCCGGTCACGGTGTGTGCGTGTCGGGGACGGGGGGGGCATCAGGGCAGCGGGGGGGCGCCTTCGCGCTGCAGGGTACTGGAGAGGATGGGGGGGTTAGAGGGGCGGTGGGCCGGATTTCCTCAGGGGGAGGGCTGGGGGTTCTGCTCGGGCTGGCGCGGCTGCACCCCCTCCTCCCCCGCTTTCCTCCGCGCCGGCGGTGGTATCTGCCTCCCCCGTCACCCCCCTGCCGGTTGTGGTACCTGCCTCCGCCGTCCCCCCCGCCGGCGGTGGTACGTGCCGCCGCCCCGCTCCTCCGGCGCCAGCTGGGCCCGCGCGGCTCGCGCGGAGCCACCACGTGACCGCTGTGCGGCCGCCGCCATCTTTGTTGGGGGCAGCCGACGCCGCGGGGCGGGCTGGGGGGGAGGGGGCGGTGTCACGTGACCGGCGGCCCGTGAGGAGCCGCCGCCGGAGTTTGGCGCCAAGGGCGGGGGGCGGGGCCGGCGGAAGGCGGGAAAGGCTCCATTGTTCGCGCGGGTTCGGCCGGACRGGGGCTGACAGAGCCCTCTCACAGCCTCCCCTCGAACAATAAACACCGCGCTGAGGAGCCTGAGCCTACTCTCAGTGGATGGGCACCTCAGTCAGAGCACTCCCRGCGCTGATTTCGCTCCCTGAGAGCTCAGCTCCTGCCGTGAAATGGGTGGCTGGTTCTAAACATAAATAAAAAGRTTTCGATTTTCTGTTCGCAGAATGGAAGAGGAATTGGCAGCTCCTTCCACATCCACAGACAAGACAGACAGGTGAGATTGGAGCTGGAACTGTCAATTACCAAATAACACAAATATCTGAAGTTACTGAGTGATACATTAGGGTCACCCTTCAAACTGGTTCTTAGGCTCGGCATTAACTTCACGTGGGTGCTCTAGGTGCTGAAAACTGGTACTCACCAGTGGTTTGCACAAATCTGGTGCAGCAAAGCCTTTTCAAGGGCTGATAYATACACAAATACCAGCTGTCCTTGAAGTTGTTGGGTTTTGAATTAGTGCTGGAGAAGCACAAGTATGCAGCTGGCATGTGATAGATAGTATTTCTCTCTGGGCACCTCCTCTTGTCYCAGTCTGAGAATCTGAGCTGGAACCTTCTAGAAATGATGCTGTGCAAGATGCACTGAGTTGAAACTGAGACTTGCATCTATCMTTCTCAGGTGCACCGTGCTGTGCAATGAACAGTTTTTCCTTGAGTTTATTCCTCTTTTTCTTGACTAGTACTGGAGTCTGAAACACTAGTGCTCAGTGGTGCGTTGGTATGCAGCTCCTAAAGTATATTCTTTAGTATCCTTTGTCATAGCAGATTCTGACACTTCTTGCAGTGATTGGATAAAATTTGCCTGTCTTCCCTTGGTTATTGGAACTATCGGTTGTTCTAGATTTATACAAACAAAACAAAAACATCCCCCTACCCTGGTAGGTCCAACCACTGTACTGTATGCAGCTCACTATACCATAAAGCTGACTAGGTTTTGAAAGCTGAAGTTACTGTGAAAACTAATAGAATCATGCATTTGATTTATTTCCCCTTCCTCCAGTATGGATGTGGATGGAGAATCAAAGAAACTATTGGGTTTGGGACAGAAGCACTTGGTAATGGGAAATATTCCAGCTGCTGTGAATGCATTCCAGGAAGCTGCAAGCTTACTGTGAGTAGTAGAATGTTCTGTGTGTTTTTGCAGGGCTTGAGCTTCAGCTTGGCTRCTCTGATGTGGGATATGCGAGAAAGATTGGGATTTTTACCTAAACTTTATATGCAAGTGAGGAGATGACACACTATTTAAAGTCAACCAAGAGCTGGATTATGCTGTACTTGGTGTGCTGTTTAGATGGCTTTTGTGATAGGCATTACCAGTACAGTTCCCTAAGGAGGAAAAGGATTTGATAGTTTATTGTGCAGGTGTCTTTTCTAATAACTTGTTCACTAATTTTGCTCAGTCTCTGAGAATAGTACTTTTTTGGCCATAGAAATATTTTCTTAGTTGGGTGTTTGAGAGCCATATCTAACTCAGAGGAGCATTCATTATACATTTAAATCAGTGGGAGATGAGCCAAGAAGGTGGTTCTTGTGTCTGGGAATATTTAAATTTCACATCTGTGTATCAAAATCTCAAGTAGGCATAGGCAAGTAATTCTTCGTTATTTTTGTAGGGGTAAAAAGTACGGTGAGACAGCAGATGAGTGTGCAGAAGCYTTTTTTTATTACGGAAAATCTCTCCTGGAGCTGGCAAGGTACAGTGACAGTTTGTCATTTGGTGAAGAGTCTGTCTGGTGTAACAGGATTTCACTCTGTTGTGGATAGGGTTGCACTCGGGTTTGATACACACAGGGTTGYCCTGGGTGGGATGGGCTGTGGCACTGCAGCTTGTGCAGTTCAGATGATGATATTAAAAGAGCCAAGGGATAACAAACTTSTGTTYCCTTTAGAATGGAAAATGGTGTGCTKGGAAATGCCTTAGAAGGAGTGCAGGTGGAAGAGGAAGGAGAAAAAACAGAAGATGAATCTGCATTGCCAGCTGTTGATGGTATGTAAAGCTGCCTATCCTGCCATGGAGGCAYCAGGTTGTTTTCTTGTTGGAATGATCCAAATTTAGCCCAYTGSTATTTTGGGTAGCCTGAATTAGTCTTTTGAAACTCTTGGCAGTCTGAATGGACTCTGTTTCTGGTTTGTGTTGTTTTTTTTAAAGATGGGCAAAACCTGTAAAACATCTGCAAGGAGCTGGTCACTGAAAGCATGTGTAAAGGGTCACCAGGTGTCTGTGTCCTGAAACACCGCATTCAAACTTGCTTTCTTAAGCTTCGCTGCTGGCTCCAGCTGCTTTGTTACCTTGTAGCAGGACTGTGTGTAGTCCCACAGGTCAGAGTCTCTGTAAAAAGTTGCAGAACAGTGGCTATTTTATACCGCTCGCAGCTGGAGAGGATACAGGAATTCCTGTCCATCCAGACTGTTAAAGCACTGGCACCTCTTGCTTAGCTGTGACTAAAATCGCTGCACAACCGCACACTGCTTGAGTGGCCGCTTGCAATGCTGCAGTTTGGGGAAGGGGAAGGGACTTGCTTAGATTAAGTGGCTATGTTGGTTGTCTTCTGATTCCTTGTACTTGGAAAATGAAGCTTTTAGGAATGTCATCCAACTTGGTAACAAACCAACACACTGGAGGGTCTGAGGGTGGTGTTGTCAGTGCCCGTTAATGTCTTTATCACTAAACTCGAAGAAATGTTTATGCTTCCTCAATCATGTAGAAGAAGCAAGGGAGGAGTTGAGAGAACAGGTTTATAACGCCATGGGGGAAGAGGCCAAAAAGTCCACAGAAGAGTCTCCAGTACTATCTGAGAAGGAAATCAAAGAAGAGGATGTTGAAATGAAAGAGATTACRGAAGAAAAACCCAAAGAAGCAGCTGCTGACAAGGATGCAAAGCCCGAAGAGGCTGAAGATAAAACTGAGATTTCTGTGGGAAAAGAAGAAACTTCAGAAGAGCAGAAACAGCAGGTGCCTGTGGAAAAGGAGGCTGTGAAAGACGAGGCAGCTGTGGAAGAGAAGGAAGTAGAAAAAGACCAGAAGATGGTGCCTGAGGACAAGGTAGAAAAGGCAGCTGAAGAGGAGAGAACGACAGAAGTGTCAGACAAGGAGACAAASGCAGCTGGGGAAGAGGCTGAAGTGGGAGAAGTGGCTGTGCAAGAGAAGGGAGAGGCRGGAGAACAGGCAGCAGAAGAAACAGAAAAAGAGCCCACTGTGGAGAARGGAGAGGCTGTAGAAGGGCAGGCAGAGGCAGCTGTGGAAGAGAAGGCAGAAGCAGAAGAGAAGGCAGAAGCACAGGCAGCAGCTGCTGTGGRACAGAAAGAAGCTGCAGAAGGGGAAGCAGATACAGCTGAACAGAAGAAGGCAGAAGAGAAACAAGAGCCAGTAGAGACAGACACAGAAGAGAAACCAGGGGAAATTAAAGAGACAGAGTCCTCAAAAGAACCTGTGCCCACAGAGGGCAAAGAGCCACCTAATAACACAGAAGAAAAGGCTGAAGTTGCTGCTAAGGTAGAGAAAGAGGAAAAGAAAGATGACCTGTTGGAAGAGAGTGAAGGTGCTAAGGTAGAAAAAGAAGATGACCTGATGGAAGAGGGAGAAGGTAACACTGAGAGGAGAAAAGTACTTGTGGGTGGATGACTGGATGGATTTGGCTAACAATGGGTAAAAAGTGTTCCATTCAGAATTTTCTGTTTGCCTTAGAATAAGGAAAAAGGCACAGTAAAGGGGCTCTTGAAGGACTTTACATCCAAGTAAAGTTTCAAGGAATAGTGAATAGTCTCAGTTTCTCTAGACTAACGCTTAACTAACTGCAAAGCAAGTCTTACTTGAAAGCAAACTGACAGCCCTGTGAAATGTGTAAGTAATGGCTAGGCTGGTGGAGAATACTGAATGGATGTTCACTTGCATGCATCTGGGTGTATTGCACTAACCTTCACATAACTTGAAGCACAAATTGCCTCTGRTTATAGCTGTGTTTTATTTTTCAGTGTTAGTGAAAAACCAAGAACAGCTGAACACAAAACAAAGTAGTAAATTTACTTCTGGTGGAGGAAAGGAGCTCTTCATTTGAGTCTTTCTGGTGGTCATTGCTATGAGAATTTAGTTGGAAAATCTAAACTTGATTTGCTGAAGGCTTATTGCTGCTGTAGTACAGTCTTCTGGCTGTCTGGCTTCTGCCCTTCTGCTTCCCTGCTTCATTATAGCTGTTTTCAGGACCCTGGTTGAAATAACCCAGCAAGACTTGCACCCTTTGCTGTGGTAATACACTGTGGGCCTCTGCCTTCTATTGCTCAAGTTAATTGATGAGCTGATAATTGCAGCTTTGCTTTGTCAGTAACTCAGGCAGTTCACAGTAACTTCACAGGCAGTGCTTTACTTCAGGAGTGAACCATATTCAGACTAAAGAATTCTGSACCCTGAAAGGATTTGTTCTGTTAAGCACAGAACAAGGGCCTCACAGGGTTTCTGTGTGGAGAGAGGATGACTGAAAGTGAGCTAAGAGCAGTTTCGTGCTCCACATCCTCAGCAGGGAAAGGCTGCTTCTGCACACATACTGCTGCTTTTTGCTRCAACACTGGTAGTGTGAGTACCCTSTTAAACATCCTGGTCTGGTGCTGTGTCATTGCAAAATCCTCKCACTACTTAAATTTTAATGTCTTGTCATCTCTTCTGTTTTTGTGAGGTATCTTCACATTTACAGGTTTGGCCCTCTGATAGCTGTGTGCTTTTTTGGGAGTTAGACTAGTGAGTTCACAAGCTCTCTAGTTCCCACCCAATCAAGTTCACATTCTGGAATTAGCTAGAGGCTGTGATACAGGAATTGTGTGACTTAAGCCTGCAGACCATCCAGTGCTCTGAAGTTACTAGCCACGCTGCTTCACTGCACWTTTTCCCAAAATGTCTTCTGCTGGTAGAATAGATGATGTGATTCTCCTGCATAGTGTCAGAAGTCAAATTAGTACTACACAAGAGGAGGTTCATTAACATTGCCACTTAAATGCCTGACATGAGGAACATRAACTCAGAAACAGACTAATTTGTGTGCAGCTTGGCAGTTATCTTGCTGAGAACAYTTGTTTTCTCCAGCATGAAGTTCAGCAGCTGACTGGTGCCTCCAGGGCTGCTCAGGTTCTCGTGGTCTTGGTGGGAGCTCACAACAGATTTGTGAGAATTAAATTCTATGTGAGTTTCTGTTGTAGATAGTAAGAAGTCAAACTTAAAGACTGCTTTAGTCTACAGTAATGAACAGTTTCAGCAAGATGGCTGCTGCTGCTGCAGAGAATTTAATATATCTGCTCTTCTTACATCACACCTCTAACCTGTCACTGGAAGGATAAGGGTTGGATATAACATATTCTGACTCCGTGTTAAACGAGTGCACTWACAACAAGTGTGCTCATCAGTCTGCTTGCCTTCTAGAAACAGAAGAATCTGAAGAGGAAGATAAAGAAAATGATAAAGCTGAAGATGATAAGGAGAATGAATTGACAGTGGAAGACAAGGTGAGCTCTGACACCAATGCTCGTGGAAGGGTGCAGTATAGGCCTAAATATCATGTGGATGTCCTTCTAAAAGCTCATTTGTGGTTCATTTAGTTCTGTGTAGGAAAATACTTTCAAAAGCCAGTATTGCTTCAGGAAGGGGCAATGTTTGGCCTAGTCTGCATTGTAGAATTTTGCTTAGCTGTGTGTGTAAACTTGGGTTTGTTCAGCTGCTCTGACACAAATGTTTGTGGCCTTGTGATGTGGGGCAGGCAGRGAGAGCTGCTCTAGCCTGTCACCAGAGTTACTTGAAACAGCTGATTCTCTTCTTGTTTCACTGTACATGTTGAATGCTCCTTGTTAAGTAAGATGTGATTAGGACAGGAATTGTTTAAGAAGTGTGGTGCTGCTCAAACCTGAGATGTGCATTGATGTAGCAGTCAAAATGCCTGGAGAGATCTAGAGCCTCATAGAGTGGCACTAAGCATTCTAGATAACTGTCTGTCCCTTTCTCAGGCTATTCTAACAAAGCTCAAAGGCTCATTAAAAAAAGCTGGACTATCACCTATTTTGGTTCATCTGAAGAACACCTTAACCAARGTCTTGCTCGAGACAATATTGTTGKTTSGTGTCCTGTTATTTCTGGAAAAAATTTAAGCATATCACGAAACAATGTGAGTTCTTGTTCCATTGAAACATCTTTACTYCAGGCAAAGTCTTGGTTGATGCAATAACCCCTTCTGCATATTCTTTTTTTTTTCCTTCTAGTAGTAAACCGTTTGCCTTTTTCAGAAATTGATTCCTTGACAAAACCGGTTAGAAATTTACTGGTGGTGTTTGATGTGATCTGTACCCAAGTCACTTAATCTCTCACRAACTTTGGTCTTTACAGGAGAGTGAGGAGGATGAAATTGGCAATCTTGAGCTAGCCTGGGACATGCTGGAGTTAGCAAAAGTCATTTACAAGAGGTAAAGACTTAAGGTCTGATATTGGTATATGCTACAGAAACTCAGTGTAAACTGGAGAATGGCGTAGCCAGTTGRTAAATATGGCATACTCTGATCAAGATTTGAATACTACTTTTTCTTCTTGCTTTAGGCAAGAAACAAAAGAAGCTCAGCTCCATGCAGCTCAGGCTCATCTGAAGTTAGGAGAAGTTAGCATTGAATCTGGTAAGTAGTGTTAATTCTCATGTGCAAAGTGTTTGGTTCCACTTTCTGTCACTGGGTTTTGTATTTTTGTATTTTTCTGAAGTGACCAGACCTTGCTTATGAGCTTGAAAGATTTATTGAAATAGTCTGTGAGCTTAATTAATAAGAGGTGTTAGTAGCATGCCACTATCAGAACTTAACACTGCAAATAAAAAATACTTGACTCTCTTAGACCTTCCCAAATCCTAGGCTATAGTCAGGAAAAGACTTGTGTTACACAGCAGAAAAAAGGAGWGGGAAGCAAGCCCCAAGTTTGTACTTTGTAAAGTCTTGCTTGCATTTAATTTAAAAATGTGTTTAAATCTTGAATACAAATGGACTGTTTCTCTGGGGCAAGCATTGGAAATAATCCAACAGGTTTCTGAGCTAGGGCTACAAAACAAGGCCTGTGTCTTAAGTCACTAGAACATATTCAGGGSAGAGCTTGCTGGGAAGGTGGCAGGGACTGTCCTTAGCTCCAGATCCATGTTGCATTTGTGACCAGTTACATTCAGTTCATGGTGGCAGGTAAAACAGGAGGATTTGGTGCCTGTGTTGACTTGGCTGCTCAGTTTTCTGCGCTGAGAGCAGTAGACAAAGCAGTTGTGAGAACCAGAGGAACTGGTCTAGACAGTCTCTGAAGGGGAGGCAGTGTTGTCACCTGATGGTCTGAAAGCAGCCCAGCACTGCTGTGTTCAATGGTGGACAAAACAAGGAGTAACCAAAGCAGGGTTTAGGTTGTGCTGCTGTGGATCGTTACTGTGGTTTGTAAAGACCTTGGGGCTTTCTCCTGTAGAAAACTACACGCAGGCAATAGAGGAGTTCCAGGCCTGCCTGGCCCTGCAGCAGAAGTACCTGGAGGCTCACGATCGGCTGCTGGCCGAGAGCCACTACCAGCTGGCCCTGGCCTACCACTACAACAGCGACTTCGACGAGGCTGTCCTGCAGTTCGGGAAGTCCATGGAGGTCATAGACAAGAGACTGGGTGAGTGGAATTCTGCAGCTGCCTAGGGAATATCAGAGTTTAACAAGGTGGAGTAGTGAGGTGTGCTCATGGCCTGCTGTACTTTTTTCTGGTCTGAAAGCAGTGGCAGGTTGACTACACCAAGGGCTGAATTTGTTAAAACTGTGAGCAGATATTTGCCTCTGGATGTTGGTAACTGGACAGTTACTTTGTCTCAAGGTGTTTTGCCCTCATAACTGTTTCACCCCAGCAATACTGACCGAGCGAATAAAGAAGGCAGACAGTGGGTCCCCTGAGGACGAGAAGGAGATCGAAGAACTGAAGGGATTGCTTCCTGAAATTAAAGAGAAGATAGAAGATTCAAAGGAGTCACAGAAGAGTGCAAGAGTAGCTGAGCTGGGACTAAAAGCAACTCTGGTGAGTGTGTCCTGTGGTTTCCTTTTGACCCAACCCTTCTTCCAATGGAACTTCAGGTAATTAATCAGTAATGGGAGGAGCTCAGACTTGACCAAGGGCTGGTGGTTGCTCWCAGGTGTTACCAGGCTGTGGTTGTGAGAAGGAAACTGAGGCAGCTGACATATGAAGAGGTATTTATTAAATACCTTGACACTAATTGTTCCAAACTAAACAGAAATTTGATAGGCTTCTGTGGTATTTAATGTATCTGGGCTGGAAATGATGCGTCGGGCAAACATGGAGTACATGTTGCATCTGTCCAGTGCAGAAGTGCAGAATCCATTGCTGGGACATGGAGTTGGGCTTTTTGTCCCTCACTAAGCTGTCAAGTATGGTCTACCACAATCTGTTTTTTCTGCTTTTCTTAAGGTTGGAACTACATCTGGCTTTGCACAAAGTGAAGACAGTGGTTCTGTTTCCACAGTAAGTTAATGTGAAGTGAATGTTGTTTATTCTTGTCTGCTCTAAGGATTACTGGTTGCATTTGCTCACGTGTCAATGTCTGTCTTGTAACAGATTCCAGTAAGGAAAGCAGCTGATGGTGCATCTCAGTGTGTAACAGACATCTCTCACCTTGTCAGGAAAAAGGTAAGTCTAGCAATGACTCATGGAACAAGCAGTTTGTTAAAGTGCACTGGCTTGCTCTGTGTAATTGGATTTCTTATTTTTCTTAACTTAGTTGTATAATGGGAAAAAGAACTCCAAAAGTAAAACCASTAGTGCATGAAACTCCTTTCCACTGGGAGCCAGTCAGTCTGGGAACAATGTGGCCTCCAGGAGACCATTCTTAATAGTTCAGCACCCCTGCCTGACCCACACTGGTGTAAATCTGACCCAGTCGTGCAATTTCTGCAGGTGTGCCTTTAGCAAGAGCTTGCTCTGCTGAGAACCCTCAAGAGCAGCAGGGTCACCTGCAGATTCCAAGGAAAAGGCAAGCAACCAGGCTGGGCTGGGTTCCCTCCTTTCTAAGAGGAAATGGGGACTTGGACTTAAAAGTAAAGCCACACTGGTGGTAATGATAAACYGTCTCTTAAAGAGATCAGGTATTGAGCACTTGGTTCCTTTAAATGTTATGGTTCTCTAGAAGTGTTTGCTGTTAAAAACTAAGATCCTATAAGGGATAATTTCAGTTTTACGTTGTGTGTGGCCATGGCTTAGCCTGGTGTCTGTTCCATTGGCCTCTGTCAGTTCAGGTGTACCTGGAGTGATTTGGGGCTGCTTTACACAGGTGATTTCACGTGTTGATGCCCTGTGTCTACCCTGAACTGTTACAGGCTCAGTGGTTGCACCTTTCCTTGCCAGATTATAACCAAGGATAATTCAGCTCTGGAGATCCTGGCACCCAGGCAGTGTCACTGTGGCTGAGACCTCAGTGCCACAACCTGAGCCCTGGTTAAATCCCAACACTGGGGAGTCTGTCCTGAACCTGGCAAGCAGAGGTTGGGTAGATGATGTGCAATGACATCTAATGCTAAATTTCTCAAAAAGAATTAAACTTTGATTTGTACTTAGTGGAGATTATAAACAATTTTGTCTTCAGAGGAAACCAGAGGAGGAGACTCATCAGGGAGACAATGAAGCCAAGAAATCTAAACCAGAACCGGCTGTCAATGGTGGTGGTGGGGATCCTGCCCCCAGTGGAAATGAGGTTGCAGAAAAAATGGAAGAGGAGGTGGGCAGCTGAGCCAGAAGTCTGGGCCGTGCTTTTTATTTTATTTCCCCCCCTCTCTGTTCAGGGATGGTTCTGTTTCTGGTAGATGTCCTGGTTTTATTGCCTGCTGGCCTTCACAAGGTTTCCCAGATGAGATGAAGAATATTCCTAGTGGGCAGGATGCATGTTATACTGTGATGCTGACCCTGTGTGGGCTGGACAGACCCAGCTGTGGAGCCTTGTCACCTGTGGGKTGGGACAGAGACAGGTTCTGGGTGKTTTTTTGCTGGGCCCAACTCCAGCACAAGGTCTTCCTCCAATTTTTCATGTTCCTGGGTTTTATGACTTATCCCTGGGCTGCACTTGTTACTATCAATGCTTTTAGGGTAGTGTTGGGCTCWGGAGACCAGCAAAGCTCACAGTTAAATCTTCAAATTACAGAACCTTTGGGCTGCTGCATGTGTTGGTGCTGTAAGACTGTGTCTTGTCTTTTAAAAACAAACCCTTATCTTCTCTTTTAGACAGAAAAAAGGCCACAAGCAGAATCAGGGGCTGCAGTTGAAAGCACAGTATGATAATTCTTTAACCTTGGACACTCCTCTCCTTACAAGGAAAATGGTTTTGTATATAGTGTATTTTTTCACTTTTTGGCAACTTTTGTATGACTTCAATAAAGATTGTAAGCAAATAGTCCTTCTCTTGACCTTCTTCTGTAGCATCCTGGGCTTTGTTGATGCTCCACTTTGCACCCAGGAGGGGATGCAGGAGTAGGTGCTGATGGCTCCAGGCAGGGGCAGGGCTGTCCTGAGTCAGCTTGCGTGCCCATTTGGGACTGTGGTCCTGCCCTGGAATGTGTGTATATATATTTAAAAAAAGGCCAAGAAGTGAAGAGCAATGGGTTGGAGCCATTTATTAAACAAGTAGCACATGGTCTGTAACATTTTGAAAGGCTGGATGTGGCTTGCGCTGGGTCCCAGGGTTGAGCTGTGCATGCCCTGGGTCAGGCTTTCCYGACAGTGGGCTGTGGGTGCTGCAGCTTTTGGCATTCGTTTATCACTCTGAACAGTTACTAATGCCCTAGTTTGCTACTCCAGGGTGGTAAGGGGGTGCCAGGATGGTCCAGTGGGGTCTGGGCCTGTTCCTGCATCACCTTCAGGGAGCCTTGTCCTGTGCCAGGGGCTCCKGGGCCGGAGGCGGGTCCTCCAGGACCACAAAGGGGGTGTGGTGGAGTCCGAGGGGCACAGGGCCTGTGGGGCTACCAGGCCCCACCGCTGTCCCGTGGGGCTCCTGGGAAAGAAAAAGGGCAAGGGGAAGAGTGTCCTGGCACTGTCCAGGCATGGGTAGAAGCTGCCTGGCCAYGTGGCACAGGGTGTCCAGAACAAATCACACCTCTGATCCAGTACGGGCAGGGAATCACCTGCCCCAGGGGGCCCTATTCCCAGCTGTCATGAAGAGAGCAGTTTTCAAACTTCCCCAAGCTCGTACCTCCACACCCATCATCCCACACGCATCATCCCATCCCAGTTGGCAGCCCATTCCCATCTCCCATCTCCCCTCCTTGGAAAGCTGGAATTTGCCCTGGGCTGAGGCTCTTACCATAAAAAGTTCTGGCACAGCCAGGGCTGGTGGCAGTGGGGGGACTATGGGGGATGGGAGGATGGGGCGGTGCATCCATGGTCTGGTCTGCTCTGCGTGGCATCGCAGCATTTCCACCTCTGCCTGGAGCCGGGCCAGTTCCTCCGTGTGCCGCTGGGCCGCCCGTGAGTCTGGGTGACAGGATTCGGTCACCGTGGGCTTTAGAGCAGCCATTTCCCCAGCACCTCACCAGGCCCGTGTTCRGGGTCACTGCGGGGCTGAGACTCCTCCTGCTCACTGGAGAGCTGCAGTCCCCCTCCACTYGCCCAAATGGCCAGGAGCCGTGTCCAGCCTGGGGGCTCTGATGGTGCAACCCCAGAGGCAGCTTGGGGCTGTGGGGTATAGAKGGGGGATGCCCTTCCCTGGGATCCATCACCTACCAGCGTCTGCTCTYCTCTCCCTCCTGATCTTCAGTGCCAACAGTTCATCTTCCAGACGCTTGTTCTCCAGCTCCACGGTCAGCAGTGCCTCATCCAGACCGCGTGGGCCAGAGCCAGGGATCTCTGCCGGCAGAGCCGSGGGTGCCTCAGGTGCTGGCTGAGGGTACACGGTCCCTGAGGGGGCAGGCCTGGGCCTGGCCTTGGCGCTTACCCATCCGCCTGCCCCGGCGCAGCCCCGCCGTTCCTTTCTCCAGCACCGTGGCCTCCAGCTGCAGGTGCAGGAGCTGGTCCAGGATGGCCGGGTCGTGTCCCCCAGCGTGCAGGTAGGACAGGCGCAGCGCCCTGCCGGAGCCTCGGATCAGCCATGGGCAGGGCTCGGCCGGGCGCTCCGCTCGGAGCCGCCATGGCCCGCAGCCCCTCACCTGGCCTCGGCCGCGAGCGGCCCCGCGGGMGGCAGGAGGGTGTCGGGGCGGACGGTGGCCCTGGGGAGGGAACGGGCAAACGGGGCTGAGGGGGCCAACRGAGCGGCCCAGGGCCAGGGCTCTGTGTGACCCCCCAGGCCGGGGCTCACCTGTGCTGTGCTGCTCGGACCTGTCCGGCCCGGTCCCGCGGGACCTGGCTCGGCTCCGGCTCCTCCTGCTCGRGCTGACGCCCCACAGCTGCCCCGTCCCCCAGCGCCGCCAGCCGCCGGCACAGCTCTGTGGGACGGTGAGGGGCCGGGGAGCTCAGTGCGGCCCCCACAGCCCCACTCTCGGGGGTTACTGTATCGCACATGTGCCTCCCCATCGCCCCAAAACACTGCCAGCGCCTACCCTCTCTCTGCCGCTCCAGCTGCTGGGTCCTGGCCCGGATCTCGGCCACGTGGCGTTCGTGGGCTTCCAGCAGCTCCTGCGGCGGCTGCCGGTGCCCCTGCAGTGGGAGCGGCTGCCGGGGGGGCTCTCCCTGCTGCACACGGGTGCACCGGGCAGGAGGGGTTGCAGCAGCAGCCCTGGGAGCCTTAGGRCTGATGATGGCCACCCTGGGATTCGGGGCTCACCGTACCTCCAGTGTCAGCCTCCTGGAAGTGGGGCTGCCCGTGCGGAGCAGGGCCCTCTCTCGGGGGGTGAGCACATCCCCCAGGGGAGCTCCCCACGCCCGCCCTGGTCGCTGCTGTCCCCGCACAGCTGGTGGGACCCCAGGAAGCACAAAGTGATGGTGCGGCTCAGTGTGGTCTGTATTTTGGGACACTCCAACCTTGCAGACACAAAGGGAAGAAAAGGGAAGAACAAACCACCCCCCCCCAATAGTAATACACTTTTCTGTCTCTGCAAAATAAACACCAAGGGCTGCCTGTGCGGTGCAGGGATGGGAGAATGCAGGGCTGCCCCAGCTCAGGCCAAGCTGGATCCAGGATGTGATGCGCTGTTTCCCAGCCCAGTACCGGTCCCTGTCCCTCCTACCCATCCCCATTCTGTGCCAGATCCACACTACCGAGGTGTCCTGTGGTTTCCTTGCCGTGCCCCGTGCTTCTTCCASAGGCAGAGGGTTCCCCCCATGGAGGCAGCTGCTGGGTGCCGTGAGCCCGAGGCACAGCTTCTCCTGGTGCACCCGCAGCAGCGGTCGGGATCTGAACGCCAAGTGGCAGCRGGGGCAGAGGAATCTCCCCATGTCCAACACCCTGGAAAGCAGAGTGGGTGGGGGTCACTCGGGGGGGCCACCCTGSCAAGGAAGGGGAGTCCCACCCTGGRACAGGCTGGACGCGTGCWCAGACCTGCTGGTGGCAGTGGCGGCGGTGGCTGCAGTGTTTGAAGCCACCGTTGCTATGCTGGACGCTGGGCTGGGCAGGGAAGGCCGCGCCTCCAACCACGGACATTCCCACTGTTTACCACGGGCACTGGAATGGGGAAAAAAAAGTCTCTGGGCCACGTGAGCAATCCGCAGAAAACAAGGTGAGAGAGGCCCCGCTGCCCTGTACCCACAGTGCTCCCACTCCAAGGTTACAAAATGCTCACCAACAGCCATGCCAAGCCTGGGGCGGTCCCAGGGGTGCCCCTTTCCCACCCTGCAGCAGGTCCCCCTTAGTTGCTCCTTTGACTTTTAGCTAAAGAAGACCTCGACATAGAGGTGAAACAGCTGTCAGCATGGATTTGAGTTGAAGGGTTTTTTTAAACTTACCCCATTTCTTGATATCAGTACACACAGATCTGCATTACTTCATCAAAATAGATGTAGAAAGTTACTTTTAGAAAATGGTTAGGCTTTTCCAAACATAAATAGTGTTTGATGGGACCAAAGGATGAGGATGTTCAAAAGGAACAGAGATGGTTTGTGCAATGTCTTACAGGAGCCCCAGCAGTACCCCAGCAGTCCCACACAGCCTCAGCCCCTGGAGCCTGGTTTCCAGAGTGCAGGGTTGAAGAAATGCCCCACTGCCCCCTCACCTGGGATTCACYGCAGAGCCAGAGAGCCAAAGGCACAGGTGGCAGAGTTCCACCTGATACTGCTGTGCATGTGCCTGTGAATCCAGATGCAAAGATTCAGGGCTAAACATGATCATTTTCTTACACCTCTGTCCTCTCTGCCTGGYCAGGAGTAGATTAAGAACACCCAGGCCCAACCTTGGGACAAACCCCTTCACATCAGCAAGACCAGGTTTCGAGAGACTCTGTGCAACCCACCTGCAAACAATGCACAAACCCCGAGCACTTTCCAATCCAAAACCTTTGTGCACAAGCTGAACTTACAACAGACACTAAAATAGCTTAGGCCACAACTGAGTTGTTTGTAAAATTCTTTTTAATCTAATAGAAATGTTTTCATGAATTTTTAAAAAAGATTTCAATGAAAACAGCTTTGGATTCAGACATTCCCTTGCCACGTTGTGAACATAAACAGCAGCATTGCACTAGGAACAAGTGACACCGACCGGTCGAGCTTCATCATTTTGTATGAAGCGGAAAAAAAAGCAAACTGCTTTAGTAGAAGATAATTTTGAATTATTTTCTTTAAAAAAATCCCCAAACATGGACTGTCATCTCAGCATTGTTCTTCCTCTCCCTTCTTAAAGGAAGAGTTCAGCTCCTGCAGTCTAAACACTACAGCAATGTTTGCCAAGTGGAAAAATAGAGCGGGAGAAGAAACTGTTTATCCCCAGTGCTACTGAACCCCCAAAGTTGCAGGTCCCTTAGAGGAAAGCTCTTCTTAMATAAGAAAGACAATTAGAATTGGCAAACTGATGCAAAATATTTATTCCAAGTTAGTTATTTTTGATGCAGTAGTTTTTCCCCCTCATACAGACTCAATGTGATAGTCACTTTTTAAAATCTGTAAATAATGTTATCAAAATAATCTTAATCTTTGAAATCTCACAAAAAATTTATATTTTACAATCCACCCTGAATATCAAGGCTGCAAGAAGAAGAACACAAACAATTCCTATATCCAAATATTTTACAGCTGTACCCAAAAAAAAAAAGAAAACCACAAACGCCTGGTTAAGTGATGAAGCTCCCCGAGCCGCCAAAAAGAAATAAAATAAAATAAAATATTCATGTTATTAGCATTAATTTAACATAATTAGAACTTCAAAAGCCATTTTGTCATCGACAATGATTGTTTTAGCACACCGTTACCGCGCGCTGGGCAATGCGGCGGCACTGTTAGAAGCTTGTTGTTGCAGAGATCAGTCAGCCACTTGTGTCCTGCTCACACGACTGAACTTGTGCACTGCCCCACAAGGGATTTCTGTCAAAATTTGCTAGCTGCACAAACTTCTAGTAAGCATTAGGGCAAAACCAAAAGAAAAAGCTAAAGAAGCCAATTTCTCTCTTCTTTGGGATACAATTATTTCCCTTGTGCATGAAGTATCAACAACAAAAGAAAAAACTGAACAGACTGGAGACAGAATAAACTCTGTTTAGTTTATACAACCCCAAACACGTGTTGAACTATGAACTGAGTTTATTGGGTTGGTTTTATTTATTTTAATTTTATTGTGCCCAGTTTCAGGCATCGTCATCTGACGTTTCGCTGCTACTTGTTTCTGTGTCTGAGTCCTCAATCTTTGTCTTAAAAGTGCTTCCCCAGTGGAACAACAGGCTGGAGCCGCGGCCCTGAAGAAATCCATTCTTCCCAAATCCGTTTCTTCTTCGCTGTAGGAATGAAAGCAAGTTTTAAAACGAACAAAAGTGTGGGGAGTAATTGTCACCAAGCATCTGTGGACATGAATTACATGTTTAACTGTGTATACACACATGGATAATGCAGAATCATCCATTCTACTACARTCTAACTTAAATTCTTAGTCCTTTTGAACATCCTTAAGAACAAGCCCTTGAGAAAAGAGAGGGAGAAGTCACAACTGGCAAAAACTGTAAACATACCTGTTCTGATTTAATCTGGAACTCTTTGAGCTCATCCTCCGTGAGGGGAAGATAGTTTTCATCATTTTCAGGATATTCCTGCCATCCCATTTCTTTCAATAACCTGATTGTGGAGAAAATAAAAAGGGCATGGGAACTAAAGCAAGGAAACAATGGTGAAGGAAAGAACACTTTGTCCATGAAGAATGAGGTTTTGTACTAAATCACTCCAAATTCACCAGGGAATCTTTTCTGTCACAGACCACTTCAACAATCCTCCGTGTTTACCCAACATTTTTCAATGTCTTTTACAAATATTTAACCATCAGCAGTCCTGTACATAACCAGCCGGGTGGAAGGCAGGGATTTGAAATTCTAACTCAAGGACACTCAAGGAGGACATGAGGCAACCAAACCAGTATCACAGCTCAGAATCTCCTAAACCKTACTATCTGCTTGCACCAGATCCTCACACTGCTTACTCACTGACGTGAGATACAGCTCAAGATACCAGGCAAATATTTTCTTAACTCACCTCCACTTTTACAGCATGTAAAACAGCACAGGAACATTCTAAGTGCAAACAAAGTGTGGTGTGTGTGTCTTCAAACAATCACATTTAGGACACCTGCTTGTAAATTAACCAGAATCACTCTAGGTTCATGGGGACTCTCAGCGTGGGCAGGTAAGTATCTCTATGCAGCATTAACACATGGGGATGTAGCACTAAAGAAGCACTGGAATTTAATTTCAGACCTTGGTCAAGCCTTGGCTCACCTGTCATTAGTGTCTTGTTTTACTTTCAATAAGATCCCACCCAGTCCAGCACCAGTCACAAAGCCCATACACCTCCTTCTGTGTACACACAAAGCTATTGTGGCTTCCCAAAACCAGAGTTTTCTTTGAAATAGYTTCCTTCCCCTCACACAGCCCAAGGACTCACCCTCCTTTACTCCASACACTTAATTCTGCCATTTACTCACCTGTGTTCTGCTTCCAATGAATGGGAGAGGTTTTCCCCCTCCTCCGGCAAAGGGAGAGAAAGGCCATTCTGATGGCAGTTCTCTTCCCAGTTTTCCTTTGGTTCTGGTGTGCTGTTGCTCTCCATCTAAAGAAAAATAAAAAACATCAAAGTGTGCTTGCACAGACMGTGCCAACAGCATAGTTCCAAGTTCAAGCTTCTGCCTTTGAAAGTCCAGCCAAGCCTTTCACCTTGAGCCAGTGTTTTTTACAGAAGCTGCAGCAACTTGTACCTGGCTGTGATAGGACAACACAGGATGAAGGACATTTGGTGGCCTGGGCTGCTGTGCCAAGGGAGTGAATGCTGCCATTGCAATGCCATCACCAGTGGCTCAGAGTGACAGCAAGAAAACTATGAGAATTAAACGTTSCTAGGGACACACTTTACATGCACATTAAGGCACAGATTTATGCATTCAGTAGTCCGGTCTGAGCTTCTGAGGCTTCAGCCACATTCCTGCAACTTTCACAAGCACRAAATTCTACTTTTCTCTGAATGTAGTTTGACAGGGAAGTTGGAAAGCAAATTAAGATGTTAAAATATGATGCTGTTCCACTCCTTAGAGAATCCTCACAAAAAAACCTAGATTACCTTCAACATCCGTGACATTCCCTTCCACCTATTTATTACTTATCCATTTGCATTTCATTGTGTTACACATYTCCCTCAATCACTGCTGTGTACTATTTCTACTGGGCACGTGTGTCAGACCAGTGGGAGTAATTCCCTTCCTCTTCTAGAGCCTGAATTACATACACTGCTCAGGGCTTTTGCAGTCCCCAATTCCTTCAATAATAATGATCATATACATAGCAAGGACAGTGATCTTACATCATCCAGCTTGTCACATTCCCTGTTTTCTGTKATCTCCCCATTTCTATCATCCTTCAGTGCCTTCAGGAATTCACTCTTTTTATCAGTGGTCCGGCGCATCAGCTTTGTCAGGCGCGAGGAGCAGATCTCGATGGGAGGGGTGGTGCTGGAAGGACTCTGCACGGGGGAGGGAGAACACAGAATTAAAACTCCACTCTTGCAAACCTGGGGTCTCTTCAGTGGCTGTGCTTACACCCTTCAAATACTCRTCAGTTCTTTGGGTGGCTCTCAACCCCTCAAAAAACCCAACCTAATGTCACACTGCCATCAAAATACTGATGGGTGTTGCACATTCACTTCCCATCTATTATTATCAACTCAATTTCTTTTCTTCCCCTAGGAGTCAATTCACGTGGCCATGAATACGTTTATTTTGYTCCTTTGTAATGTAACTCTCAAGCAAGCTGGTTCCTACAACAGARTATTATGGCTGAAAACTTTATGCAGGATTCTTGCCCTACAAAAATTAATAAATTAAGCAGATTAGACTCAGTTCAAATTTGCATCTTAGGTCATCCTGAYAGACTCTACCCTGAAATTAAGCTATGGGGAGGTAATCTCCTTTCAGGGAGTGGTCACATCCTTAACTAACCACAACCGGGTGCAGAACAGGCAGCCACAGCCTTGGAATCCTCCCCTGGAGAGAACGCTGCCAACTGCTGGCTCTGTGCACTCAGTCCAGATGGTTCAGTGTGGAGCCAGACACAGACAATCCTGSAAACTGGGGGAAACCTGCTCAGCTCAATGCATGAACACAAGGAAACCTCCCATGACCTTTACAATGTTTAAGCTCTCTTAATAATCTGGAATCTGTGAACCAGACCCACTGGCAGTACCCAGCCATGATCCTGCAACAGCAGCATTGCTAACCAAGGTGAGCTTTCAATTTAATCTGTTCCATATTTTGACTGAGCACACAAAAGGAATCTAAGAACATGCTATGTGAAAGTTCCCAGTAACTTAACCTCCTGCTGGAGTTCATGTCTGGCTACTCTAAAACAATGAGGAGATTAATCATTATTATGGATGCCTGACACCAGAATACTGCATGCAAAACTATTCTTTCTCTTCATGTACATGCTTTGATTTTTTAAAAATCAGTATCTATCAAACCAGTAAAATTTACTGAACTTTGTAGTGTTTTTCTCCCCACACACTTTTTTAAGCTGGGGGGGAAGGTTGCAAATTCAGGCTCTTCAGAATGAATTGCTGGTTCCAAAAATTTTTATCACACTCTCAGTGCTCTGGGCAAAGATCAAGGGAACTAGAGGAAAAACAAGACAGCCAACTGCTACTTCTATTTCTAATACCTGTTGTATGTGAAACACTGAAGTAAAATAATGCCTGCAAGGAAGTAAGTAAAGCTTGGAAGTAATTTCTCAGGCAGACTTCTCAGATTTTGCCTAATTCAACACAGTTAAGAAACTAATCAGCAGTTTTAACAGACCTARTAAGTGACTGCAGCTATCAGGATAAAAAGCCAACACAAGAGTGAAATTAAGCTCTCAACGTAACTACTAGTTTGACTGTAGTGACAGAARGCAACAATGAACAAAGGAGATGAAAATTAGATGTCTTCTGGTAATCTGAAATATTCATTTTGAACTCTTTGCTAGTTTCGACACATTAGGGAAGACTGTTACAGCTAAAGTTTAGAAACAACTTTTCTGAAAGGGAATTAATTTCACCTCAACTCTGGTTTTATGCATAACTTTCTGTAGAAGGGTTATGTTTTACAGAACATTCTTCTYTAGCACTAAAATAGTACACTGGCATCTTTTCTAAAGTAAGCTTAGCCCTTTGACTGAARTATCAAGGCATCTTTTGGTGTTGCTTTTTTTGTGTGTTTCAGTTTTTTTTTTAATGAGAGCACTATGCATCACCTCAGATTTGTTCTGATGTCTGTCTATAACATGGATGGCTACTCTTACAGAAAAGTAACCCCAAATTAATTTTAAGAACTCAGGCTCTGTTGTAGCTAGTTGGTTATCTTAGACTGGCTTGTGGGTACAAGGCCAGTGTTAGTTGGCACCTTTTAGTTTCCAACACACTGTGGTCTTATGAATAAAGGTGCTATTTTTACCACTTCTGCAGGAAGTGCATTATCACTTTTTCAAAAACAAAAAGCCAGAGACTATCTGGAGTAGTCGTGGGGAACTAGGATTGCAGTACTATCTGCTGGCCACAGACATGTGTTTTCATACTGCAAGTCTCCAACAGATTGAAAAAAAAAAATGTATTGCAAGTGTCCAGTTTAGTTGGAAGGAATTTTTAAGCCCTTTATGTTTAGTTCTCAGGCTAGTACCGCCATCTTCACTGACTGAAGGTTCACACAAGACCTTCTTGGAGGTGGCTAAAGGAAACACTTGCATTACTCCTGTATGATACAAAATGACTGCCCCTCTCMTGTCTGCTGAGGTGAAAACCTGTTCAAGTTCATGTATTTATGCTGTCCAYACTGTGCTGTGCATTACACACAAGGAAGGCTGTCAGCAGCACAAAGAACTTGGTCTAAAGAGAGACAAAAGCAAGGTAAGGGAAAGGAACAKAGTGTAAGATCTATTTGTCAAAGTGACAAGTGCCTCTTTATTAACTATTGCCTTTAATGACTGCTTGTACACTCAGCTGTGGCTAAGGCAGAAAAGTGCAGGCTGCTGCAAACTGAAGTCTGCAAAGCAGAGAATCATAAAGTTGACAAGGCCTTATTTTAGAAGTARTATCTATAAAGGAACAAGACGAATGCCAGAAACCAGAAAATAATCCAAATTCTACACTTAAAACATGAACAAGCTAATTTCAGATGCTGCAAATCATCATTTACAGAATCACAGAATCATTAAGCTTGGAAAAGACCTCCAGGATCATCAAGTCCAACCTGTAAAGAACAGCTGCATTGSCCAGGAATTTATGACAGTCTGCTCTATTTTTGTTCCTTTTTCTTGTGCTATGTCACAGTTATTGCTGAAATATTAAGAGATTTATATTTCAAGTTCTCTTTCTACACTTCAGACCAAAACTAGGGGTAAGTCAGTTTCCATCTCAGAAGATTACCTCCTTCCAACATCAAAATTAAAACCAGATACTGTACTGAAAAGTTGCATGTACACATGTTAAACTCCTTCAACCCCCTCAGAACTCATTGCTTGTGCTGTTATTCTAGAGAAAGGAAATTAGGCAGATCACCTTCCTTCCCCTTCCTTTCCTATACTGAAGAACATAATGGGAATCAATTTACCTATCTATTCAYATCAGTCCTTGGTAGCTGCATTCCTGTAACACCAAGCTGACACACGTCTTGTTACACAACACCATTTAAAGCATTAATATTATTTTTTTTCCCCACTGGACAGAAATTCTAATACAGTTGAACAAACACCAATGGCTTTCCAGCCAGATAAACCTCGTATTAATTTCTGTAAGTGTATCAGTGATGTGGCAGAATGTGCTAAGAATATACAAGTGAGTCAYCCCTCAAGGGTGCAAAGGTAGGTACCACACACAGAGAAGGCCTTATCATGATTATGCTCTAGTAGCTGATAGTGACAAAAGCTCCCACCCTATCCCTAAGCCCAACCCTTACCTCTTTGGGAGAGGTGAGGACTGAGCCACTTGCCAGTACCGCTGGTTTGGTTACAGACACTGGACTGGTAAAGGCAGAGTCACGGGTGGAGGACAGCGAGCCTGGTTTATGTTCACTTCTRTTGGCTTTCCATGGGCTTGGCTGTATTGAAGAGAACACAAAATACAGGGCAGTGAACAGTAAGGCACGAGAAGGAGTTGCTTGCAAGTACTGAAATAAGTAAACAACATTATGTTGGCTGTTGTATGGATTTTCTTCTTCCCTCTCCAAGAACAGTCTCAACAGGTTTATTTCATCACCCACCATTTTTCCCCTGGCATCTTCTGTTTTCCCCACATCACACAAAATTTGGTTCATGGGCACCAGTGTTCAGTAAGAACCATTAAGAGCTCAAAAAGAAAATCCAGCATTGCCCTTCATTAACTGGAATCACCACTGGATAATGTAATTAATCTTACAGCTACCCACAGACGGGAAGTAAAAAAAAAATCCTAATCAAATTGACATTTCTTAGGCAAATACTGCACACCACAAAGAAAGGCTTCCAATTACTTGACAGGAAGTTTCCCTGTGCGAGGAAGAACATCAAGGAATAGTTTTATTCAGGGTGAGAATGCAAATTATTTATTTTCCAGGGCTCTGAAAGTGTCCGTCATTGCACCAATTTAGCAACAATAACATGGAAAAGGAAAAAGAAGTAAAAGCAGCCAGTTTATTACAGTGCAGGATCACTTGCTGTTTTGCCCTGGGTACTCTCTGCAGTATCCCTTTGAATACACTGGCCATTTGGCTGAAGAGCAAAGACTTCAAGATAAGTTTTTGTTACTTGGAATGTTGTTCTTGAAGCTCTCTTATCAGTCAAGGACAAACACTGTGAAGTGAGAGTCTACAAAAACAATCCTAAGAAGAAACATGTATCAAGTAGCATAAGCAAGACACTGTCAGAACATTAAAACATACAGGTTCCTTTGACCYACTGGACTTCTGAAGCCAGCTTCAAGCCACTAGTAAAACAWGCACAAATGGGACTCAGTTAAATCTGAGATTCAACAGATCTTGAAATCTGCCAGCAATGAGAACAGAGGCAGTGTTTCAGTATGTTCTCACTGTCTATTGGGTTCTTCTATAAATTTTTAAATAAATGATTGCATGGGGAGGCCATTAGCTTTACTCTTCCACTCCAACTTAAAAATGAGCATCCTGCATTATCAAATGGATTCTATGGCATTCACAGCACACATTAAAAACATCCCCTACAAACCCAGAAATATCCTGATCTGAACAATATTGCTAAAATTAGGATGCAGTATGACCCCTGACAAAAAGTTTCTCTCTGCAGCTCCAGGGCTGCACTGTTTGCCTTCCAGCTGTCAGCTGCCCAGTGCTATTCTCCAKGCTTCCACAAAGGGGCAGCTCAAACAGATCCAAAGACAGACCCCTACTGCATTCCAAGGGGTGCTGAGTGGGACCTCCATGGATTGCTTGACTGTGAGCTATTAGCCATCTCAATTAGCCAAAAAGAATGTACTTGTTTCACTGCCAACAGTTTTCTTCTTTCTCAACTACTTGGTACAACTTCACAAAACCATTTTTCATTCATTTTTCCTGTGACAGCTTTCCAATATTGCTGACTTTGTGGAAACGAGTATTTTGACTCTTCTACTACTTTACGCACTGCAATTCCTGTACAACTGTCTAGAAGTCCTCAGAATAATGCATCCTACTACAGCTGCTTTMAGGCTCAGATTCTAAAAAGTCATCAATGCACACGGTTTTTCTGGCTAAGAGTATGTTGATATCCCACCTTTTGGTTTTGCTAATGGTCACTACTCATTAATAAAAGCACTGCTGATGACATCAGCAGACAATTCTTCCCACTGCAATCCCCACCACCGAGGAATACCACACTGCCCCAGCAATCACAGCACCACRTCAGTGCATAAACACTTAGAAATTAGCAGCTAAATCACTAAATACATATTTATAACCTGTTTCATGTGACTGATCTCTCGGGCTACACATAAAATATTAATTCCTTTTACWCTAGGCAAAGAACACTTCCTGTATTATCAATACTGTAATATTTCAGYATAAATCCAGGTRTAATCCAGGCTAACTGGTTCAGTGAAGTAAAAACYTAATTAAAAGGAACTTAAGCAGTTATCACTACACATTGCCATAATCTCAGATTTAAATATAGATAAACAATCTGGAATGCAGATGAACTATGCAACATGKAAAGCAAGCTAACAAAAAAAGCTCTACCACTATTTTGATACATGCTGAACCTTCAGATCATAGTCAAGTTTTATTTGAACTGTGAGCACTGAATAATGTATTCTTTTTATCTGAAGAATCAAAACCTACATAGTCTAATTTCAGAACATGGTTAGCAAAAGCTTCAAGAACAGCTCYCCTTGACTGAATCAATGAAAAAGCTCTGTCCATGGGCTTCAGAAGCAGCTACAACAAATGCAACAGTAATTGCACATCAAGTTCCTCCTTGTTGCATTTGCTGTAGTTGTTTCTAAAGCTGCTACATTAGCTAAGCAGACTTTTATGCCCGAATTCTACAATGTCAAGCAACAGGTAGATCATGACCAGCAGTAACAACAGACATTTCAATAACTTTCAGAAGTGCATTTTCATCTCTCAATCCCTACATTGGTACAGCATTGACTCGGAAATTACCTCTGCACACAAGAGCCAGTAACACAGACAAGCTCTGTGCAGCGTGGTTCACTAAAACTCTGTTCAMTTTGAAGCCAGAGACAATCTAACAGTCTGGTCACAAACTGTACCTCTGGCTTTTTGTTTCAAAGAACACTCAAAACATCCAGACTAAACCCAGGTCAGACTATATATACACATGATCAATAAAGCTGTAAAAGCAAAAATAAAAGCCACAAGAGGCTCCCTACTCATTCTGCATTTTGTTTATCCGCTCTAAATGAGAGCACATATGGACTGAAAACTGTGTGTGGAATGAAAATCTCCTTATAAATAACCTTTCCAGTGAGTTAATTTATCCCATCTCACCAAGAAGTAGATTAGCAGTCAAATTAAGGGTTTAGACAAGATTATTTGACAATCATTTTAATCATTATGATTTTTCCTGTAGCTGGCAGAATTTAACCTGAATTAGTAGAAATTTACAATAGGGAAAGAAGCTCTAAACTTGCACTATCAATCCTACAAAATTTCTAATGCATGTATACATGCTGGTTCTCTGGAAAAATGGCAAGATTAAGATTAAATCTAAGAAACAATATTAAAAAGAAAATTATTTGGTTTTTTTTAGCACTACTGTATTTCCTTCAGTAAAAGAACTGTAGCACAAAACCCACTGCTTTTCCAGGTTGTTTTTAAGACTCAACTAAATTACACCTGAATTGCAGGATGTTACAATCTAATCTGATCTTAGCTTCAATTGTTCTGGACACATCAAAGTATTGTAACCCAATAAAGATTTTTCAAGGTAGTCACGTGAACAGTTCAATTAAATGGCAGCACACATTCCACCTCTGCAGCAGTGCTTGTTTTGTCTTATTAAAATAAGGATTTGTCTAATGGATGAGGACACACTTATTCAAATAGACCTCAGTGCAGTCAGAGGTTAATTCTTCCTATGGACAAGACCAAAGGTATTTCAACAGAGAACAACAATTTTAGTAGCAAATAGACCTCTACTATAAAAGCCACTGCTTCAGAAACTCCTGCTACTGGTTGGGGGATTGATTTCCTTGATCCACACTTCACTAACTTGGGTGGAATTCCCCGTACCTTGGAAGGAGGAGCTGCAGGTTTAGGAACCAGATTTTTGTAGACACTTGGGACAATGGTGGTGGCTTTGTTGCCATTTGCCAGGTGAGAAACAGGTGATGTAAATGCGGCTGAAAAGGCGGCGGAAGGATCCTCTTTTGAAACCTTTTTGATGACCAGCATCTTGGTAGGTTGCTTGGCACTAGGGGGGTTTTCTGTAAAAACAAAGCAAGAGATTCTGAAATTCAGATGTTCAGTTTCAGAATAGCTTCAGTACGCTGCTCCAGTTCCTCCCCTCTCCATCTTGGACACTACACATCTGATTCTGAGACTGCCATCAGCTGCTCTTTCATTTCATCTCAGAGCAGATACTGGATGAGATTGYCTACATCCAGTCTTTCCTAATTTAAACACAACAGCTCCCCTGATACTGAAAGTAAAAACTTAGAGTGACATCAGTAAACAGCCTTGCATCATTCTACAGGAATCAGAACAGATACAAGCATTTTTTTGAGCAACCATGGATCAGTTTTGCTAGTTCACTAACACAGCAAAAACACTTTACATAACTTATATCTCAAAAGAAACAGTGCTATTACAAACAAGCACAGTTAATGTTTCTTAGGCCAAATAAGCACATTTCAGGAGCATAACAATTTTAAGAATACTAACAGCATAAATAGATAAAAGCCCCATAAATGTTGTCATTAGATTTTGAGTAGAACAGCTACTTGACCAACAAGCAAAAARAATACAACCCAACAGTACTGCAAGAAGGGTTTTTGAGTTTCTTTTCCATTTGTACTATTTAGAGTATCTAACTCAACTAAYACAACTAAATATTAACAAACCTATTTAACTGCTGGAACTTTTCATTATTTTTTTTTAAGGCATAGATTCTCAGAGTACATTAGGATTAAAAGCAAGGCTAACGCAAGTTTAAAAAAAACAACTAAATCTAAACCAYAGAATTATGACAGTTTTGCTGTATTTCTACTATGAAGATCTCAAGTCAGGAATTAATGTTGAGTTCACTGCAATTCTCTGCCCTTCAAGTGATTTCTGTGTGAAATTGTAACTGCAGCATGACAGGAAGAGAACACACAATAGCAACATTACTGCCACTGGCTCTTTTTTAATGACAAGACAAGCCCCGTTTCAAGTAGACAAAAAGGCAAAGMGATTAGTGAAGATTGTGGGAAGAAAACGACAGAAGACAGAAACCAGCAAATTGCCTGCTTCACTTAAGTCTTTAAAACATTTTTGAGTGAAAAACCCAGCATTTAAACACTAGTTACAACTTCCTGCTGCAACATCAGCATTATGTACAGWGACCTTTACATACCCCATACTCCAGAAGGTGTCCCTAAAGGTTTGTTCTGGTTGTTCTGTCTTCCAGCTTCTGGATTCAAAGATGGCTGTAAAAAGACAATGCAAATGAATGTATCATTATATCACATTTAACAAACCAGTATAAACATAACGTTTTATTTCTAGGAACCCAGAGTATGGGTAGGTTTCTCTGAAGTGAAAGAGAGTGCTTTGCCACAAGATATCTGAAAATCAAGTTTGCATTCTCCCTGGTTTCTGCTGTATTTCCAGTGGAACAGAGAGTTCAGGACAAGCCCTCTAGTCTTCTACTGTAATTAAGCAGATTCTACCAACCAATACATATATAAAAAGATTAGGTATTTAGTCAGCAGCTCAAAAAATAAAATAGAATCCGTAYCACCACTATGCGAGGAATTCATCCTCCTTTCACAAATATTTTAATATAAAAATTATGCATCAGTCAATTAAAAATAGCCAAAAGCAATACTAGATTCATAATGTAAAGGAATATRTTTACTGACCAAAAAAAGAGCTACATTTAAATTTATATCAAGCTTCAGAGTCTGCTTTTCGGGACTGGATTGGTACACGCTTTTTAGGACAAGAGTGCACACAGACTCAGCATTCTCTGTAGACTTAACCAGCATTCAATTTCAGAATTAAGTTTGGTGGAACAACTACATGTCCAAGCACAAAGCAGAGTATCAAGAACCTAAGCATTTAAAAACAAGTGTTCCTGTCCCAAATAACCTCAGTTCAAAATACAGCCATCTTTTTCCTCTTTTTAATGAATTCTTCATATGTCAGTTACTATGGTGACAGCACAACTCTCTAATAGTGAGCATCTGAAATAGTAGGTATTCCTGTTCTGTAAGAGCTAGGAAAAAAAATGTCACACCATAGCATAAATCCCTGCTTCAGTCATACAAATTCCTTYGTTTAAGTACTTCAGTGTTTAGCTCCAGGTCAGTTTTGTAGCAGGGGCACTCAGATTAACAGCCTGCTTTGCAGACTTTTCATGGAAAGTGTTGTCAGCCACASAGGCCTAACAGCTACACACTTAATCACAGCATACATCAGTTTCACCACCATGGCAAAGACAATACAGGAGTTACTAAACAAAGCTTGCTGCTAGCCAGCCTGTAGTATTATCATCCTAAAAATGAGGGAAGTAATTACAGAAGAAACAGCCATGTAGTTGTGGAAGGCATTCATCAAGGCACTGAAGAAGAGACAAAGTATGTGGAAGAAAGATTTAGACCAAGACAGACAACAACGAATTGCACAGTTGCAASCCTTGCAATATTTCTAGATTTCAACAGACTTTTGACAGTCAAGAAACCAGGCTTATAAAAATCCTGAATTACAGTATTCTTGAGAAATCAGGTAATAGAAATCCACRCACAAGCTTTATCCCTGCTCTCCAGCTGCTAACCACCCTGTGATACAAACTCCTGCTCCAAGCTGCAGCAGCTGAACAAGAGCATGCAATCACTTCCCAGGCACTTCACTGAAAAAACCCCAGCAGTTTAAATCAAACCGCCTCCTGTGGCAATTTAAGTGTAAGCTCTGAGTTTTGGCCTGAAGCAGCTGTGGGCATTCAAATATTTCACTCTAACTCCTAAATTCCTGAGCAGAAGCCATCAAACTGCCACTATAATTTCAGCTTGAACAGCCTTGACAAATGCTGAACAAGACAGCAAAAAGCTCATGCTGATAGTACACACAAGYGTGCACATTATCACCAGAACCTCTCATTACAGGAAGCAGCAAAGGCTTTAGCATTGAAGATGAAGACAGAGAAACTGCTTTAGGRGAAGGGACAGAGTTACCAGAACCCTACATATTGTATTATCCTCATTATACTGGTCAAGAAGAACCCTAGAGACAGCAAGAAATACATGCAAAAAGAAAAACACATGGTCTGAAAATAAAGCACTCTTCAGGGGTCAGGAGAAATAGAATTAAATTGAAAAGAGAAAGCAGAAAAGGTGCACATCTCTCAAAGCATTAAGGAAAGCACATAGTAAGGATGAAATCTGTTAAGTCCAAGCACTATTTGATTAAGTTTGGAAAACTAAMGATATTCCAGTAAAAACAGAGCCAGGATGTAAGAGACTATCATACTGATAATACCACATCACTCAAAATCCTGAGTAAGAAGAAATTCGGTRAACTAGAGATACTAATKGAAGAAATGGCTCAAAAARCCCCAATCCACAGATTAACAGAGAGGCAGGAAAACATCTCTGATAAAATACTSTTCCAGAAGATTCAAGACAGACAGTTGCAAAGGTCTGAGCATGCCATGAAAAAGTTTGGGAAAGTTATCACAAACACCAAAATGTATCAGAGYGAAGGAGACAGGAAGACTGAAGCAGGCAGACTAAAGATAAGCTGAACAGATATACCTCCAGGAGCAAAAAAAAGGTTTTGTAAGCAAAGCCACAAAGTCAATACAACTACTCTTACTCTGTCCTCTAATGGGCTTTGCTGAAGACCTGGCTTGTATGTTACAATGCCATCAATTCAAAATAACCATATGGCAAAACATATGGGCCAAACTCCATAATCCAACAAGTCATCAGGTCCTCAGGGCTCTGGGTACCAATTAGCATGCTATCASTGCTGGAATAATTTGTTAAATTTGCTGTGTCTCAAACATGGAATGGAATGCAACTCTAGATCCTCACCCTCTATCAATGCTAATACAAACGAGATCTGAAAAGCCAATTCTCACACGTGCCACTTCTAGTGAGAAGCTACACACTTACAAAGTCTTCCTCCTCAAACTGCAAATGCTCTTTATCTTCCTTCTTCTCTTCCCTGGATTCAACAGGCAGCTTTTCTTGAAAGGCRGAACTTTTCCGAGAGTGGAAGTTGCCATTCCAGTGGCGATGAACTCCAGATCCTCCTCCTCCACGCTGGCTCACACCATCATGGCCCCGTGAGGGACCATGCCAGCCAGGCTGACTGCCAGAAAGCCCAACATGRGCTCCTTTAGAAACACCAGAATCTACAGAATCATGGCGGAGAAGGGATGGCTGATGCCAGCAATCTAAACAAAAGGAGATAARGATGCAATTTAAAAATCAACACAATATGCAGAATATTAGAAATATCAGGTTGTTTTTCTTGTTCTTCGGCCAGTGTTCACAAAGTAACTGCTGGGGTAAACTTATTAAGTACTGTGTGATTATATCAGAAAATAAACCAAGCTACACAATGCACATACACCTACCATGAAAACCCCTTAAAGCCTGAGCACATGGCATAGGAGAAGAGAGTAGTACAACTTCCTCACAGCATGTTTTGAAAAGATACAGCTGGGGAAAATGTTTCTATTCTGCAGAAATCTTCCTTCTGTAGAATACTTCAATGTTTCCTCTCAGGCTGTATTGTAATCCTTCTTACTCACCTCCTGCAGTTCGGAGGGGCCCATTATTGAAAAATCCATCGGAAGAATTGTGTCTCCTGCGGCTCACACCAAAGCGGCCCTCTCCCCGTGGAAGATGCTCTCCATGTTTCTCAAAGGTGGCTGCAGGGGACTGYGGAAGGTAGAAAGTCATGTAATGAAGCATTCATTAGGACTCTCCAGGAGCCAGTTACTCCAGCAGGGACATTTCACTACTGAAAAAAACACCCACCACATTTCTGTACTAGTTCACAATAAAGCATCTGTTCCTGCATTGATTAGCTAGCAATGTCAATGAGCATGGATCTGATCAGAATGGCTCAAATCCACGTATGTCACACAGAATCACAGAGAACCTAACACACTCATCTTACCCAYGGTCAGAGCTGTGAAAGGAGGTGATCTGTATTATTGTTACCTTGGTTGACTGTGGTGTTGAGAAGTTAAGCCAGGCAGGAACAAAGTCATGCTGCGCCATTTAGGTCCAGTGTCTCCCTTCAATAAAATGAGGCATCAAACCTCATGGCCAGGATCTGTAAATGAAAAGAACATTCCCTGTCATCCAAACTGAAATAATAATACAATGTATCTCTCAAAGTTTGGCCCATACAAATAGATGRGGAAAGTGCTGAGGTCTTTCATATATATACTTGAGCATTTTTTTTCTCCTGCTGATTTTGTTCCTCTGACTGAAACAGGTAACAACTCAACATTCCCAGTTACTTCCTGTTTACAATTAACACACCCTTAAGGCTCATGATAGAATGGGCGTGGAGGGGGAAGAAAACCAAACAATTGGCATAGAAAAGTGATACAAGGCAAATGTRAAAATCAAGACATGACAGAATTTGGGGTACAATCCTTCATTGCTCACTGTCTCACAGTCTGTAAAGGGGTGATCACTGCATGTTTTATTCAGAGGCTGTAAATCAAATATGACCAACTGGTCATGCTAAGAGTCATCTAGAGCAGATCAGAGACCTAAAAGACACCATATGCCAGCTCCTGCACCCCAAAAGTAAAACTGTATCCAGACCTACCAGCTCCCATGCACCAGGGAATATCCTATGCTGACAGATTTCACAGCCAAGAAACCAAATGATGAGGAATAGGACACAAGCTGATCAAAGGATGTTAATGGAAATTCAGCTGAAGGCCCTTGGAGGCATCTCACCGGCAAATCCTAAATTGAACTGTTCTTTCCAACATATCATAGCAATTTTTACTGCTCAAAATGATGAACRTTTTACTATTACTCCATATAACTGAATTCCACCTTTTTTTTTGTGGAAGGCTCTCCGATTTATCATTTTGCTTTACTTTTCAACTTCAACTACAAACAAGTCAACACTGCATAAGCAAAGTAAAAAGTACATATGACCACTTACCCTGAGTTTGGCCTCTGCAGTCCAATGTCCTCAGTTTGTGTGCTTCAGTGACCTCTGGGTTCCTTCCTTCTCCAGAATTCTGGAAGGCCAGCCTTGAGGCAATAGTGCGTCTCGAAGCGGAGCACGAGAGGCCGCACTTCGTGCCAAGTGTGCCCTTCACCCCCTCAGCTGCTCATTTTACCCTCTCTTTGCTCTCTCACTACAAAAAAAAAGATACCTAAGAAGGTAATTTATATTTAAAAAAGACACGCCCAGGTTCACCTCATTAAATTTCCTCTGGTCGTGGTAGTACAGAAATCAGCATTTACATTACAAAAAGGTTTGTCAAGTCTGCATGACAACATTCAGAGCAACATCATGGTTAATACTGAACAGATACACTCAAGGCTGCTGGACAATTCATGATCTGCAGCAGATCAACCTAAACACTGGAAAAAAGATGTTACATAAAAAAGTTTGCCCTAAATGCTGAGATCTAAACAAGAAGCATCTGCCCAAGTGCTCTTAAAATATAAATTTCATTTTTATCACATATATCTGCTAAAAAAAGGTAAAATATTTTTAAAAATGAATGTTAGGATATACTCTAGTCTTCACGTAACTTGGCTAATGCTCCACAGAGCTAARCACTACTTGATATAAAGCTCAGAAGCAGGCACAAATGTTCTCCCTGTTTTTCACCATTTACATGCTGAAACATAGGTCACATGAACAAAAAAAGCCAAGTCCAAAAATAATCTCTTCTACTCTATTTTTTATAGACTGGGTGCTGCTTTTAAAGGGACACAATTAATCCACAAGAGCCTCTTGTTCTACAGTGAAGAGTTCACTTCTGGGTCATAGTCCTCTTCCATCAAAGAGGTGAGACAGGAACTGTAGTCACTGTAACAAAACAAACAAAATTTCATTAATACAAGTGGCATAAACATGACAATGCATGACTAAAGCAAAGAACAGAAAGGGAAATTGAGCAACTACAGTTAAGTGCCAAAGGCTATTTGATCTCTGATCAAAAAAAACCCTGAAATAATCTAATTAAAAGAGTTCCTGAAAARGGCATTTTTACTTTTAAGTGATCATTTCCTAGATTTAGTCCACAAAAGGGCAACAAAAACAATCAGAATAAAGGGAAGAGTGGAGAAACTGCATGCAGCTGATGAAAGCGATTCCACCCTTCATAGCAATTTAAAAACCTGCTGCGAAAATAATGAGACTCTCAGCTGCAGGTAGGCCTGGTCATTTTAGATGCCTCATCTCTACATGCCCACATCATTCCTCACCTGCTCCAGGTACAGGCAGACTCCCCTCTCAAGAGGATGATGACAGTAATACAACCGGTATGCCATTAAGTTCTCCACAGAAAATACCACCACCAMCAAAACCTRAGTTATTCTACTATGACCTCTTTTTCCTTGAACCATCCTCCCTAATCAGAAACAAACAGATGGTTCAGTGATCCTAAAACAACTGAACTGAACGGTGAAGTTTCATTACTGTTTTGATGCCATCAGTTGTTTCTCAGGATGCCTTTACATGTGCCTTATTATGCCTTTATATTTGAGTTATTAGAGTTTGTTTTCTTTGTTTGGATAGAACTCCATTCTTTGATCAGTTTTGGTTTTCATTGCACATGTTATGTCATTTTTTTACTCTTAGAATGTGGATTTTTAAAACAAGTTTTTAAGGTGATTTTGATCAAGGCTCAAAATAAACACACTGGAATAGGAAAAGAATCACCACATTTCATCTTCTGGGTCATCCCTTTAATAAACCCCGTAATTTTTATGTTATTTTTTTTCTTTCTGGAACTAGATGTTACAATTGTGTAGAGGAGTTCAGAACAATGGAAACACCTTTGCACCTAAGTTCTGAGCCACGATYACATTTCTAGAGAGGAAGTAAGAACAAGCAGCCCCACAACTGATACAAACAACCAGACAAGATGAGGAAAAACCAGAATGGTCCTGCCCATACACAATTACTGACCTGGGAACTTTCTGAGCACCCTAACCCGTGCTACAATCTACTGAGTATCACACATCGCAAACAACTAAAGTTCTAATCTACAAAGACATGTTTTTATATGAAAGCATAATTTTTCAGTGTGCATAAAGGACATAATTGAACATCTGCTGCAGACAGAACCGACTTCCCATCATGCTGAACTCTGTACAGGTACAGAACTCCTTTAGATGTGACCTTCTAAGTCTGCTACCAAACACTGGAGCAGTAAGCAGAAGACAGAACAGGGACAAAGTCAATGCAGTTGACTATATTTAAAYAAGATTCATTACCTTCTGAATAAATATGCTTTTCAGAGCAAACTGTATAGCAATTAAGCTATGTCAAACTATTGACAGAAGTTAAAAAATTCAAGAAGTTAATTTAATAAACCTTGAGAATGGCTCACAGCAATGTGAAAAATTGACCTAAGGAGAGTAAAGCTCACAGAGAACTGTTGTCTGGATTTAAGGTATCTTAATAAATGAACATCACAGAAATGCAGTTTTGAAGTAAGAAGCAGGTCTGAGCACACAGCAAAAAAAAAACAAAAACAAAAACAAAAAAACACCATAGAAATACAATACCTAGGCTCCATTTACCAAAAAGGTTCCCAGTACCTTTGGGAAAGGCAAGGGAAAAGAAAAGYGTATCAACGGTTCATGTTGCTGCAAGGCTTCCTTTCATATTTCAACACAATCAAAGCCAAGGTGAAACATTTTGTAAAACATCAACCACCAGTTTATAGATGATCTTGCAGAAGGTTTGGGTCTCCTAAGCTGCTATTTTAATACCACTGTTAGTATGAGTGGCCAGGGCAGTTCATTAAGCAGTGTCTAACACACATGCAGCAGTCTAGTACAACTCCTAGACTTGACTCTGTAAGTCTGTAGGGACATGCACCGCTCTTTAGTCATTGCCTTCCTGGGCACGTCCCAGCACAAAAAGAACAAGGGATGCAACATTTAAACGCAATACTCTTTGCCAAAGCAAAAGCCGTGTCAGACGAAGTGCTGTAAATTACAGTAGCACTGAAACATTTTGGTCTCCAGGATCAGTCCATGCRCTGTATTTCACAGCCCCCTCCCTCTCACACACACTGAATCCAACAGCACATCTGCAACTTACCCGAGACCACTTCTATAACCTCCCATACTACTGACAGCAGTAACATCCCAAAATCCTAATGGGCAAGACCCCAAGTCTCTCCATTACCCTCTCYGACAGCAACCTACAATAAATTCGTGAGAAAAAAAGTGCAACACCAAGAACAAATAGCATCAGGACTCCTAGGATACTTTCTCAGACTTTTAAGTCACAATCTGTATTACAATTTATTACCAATCAGAGCTTCTACGTAAATCTGTTCAGCTGCTTTGTTTTTAGAYACATTTCTACATTTTTGCCTCCCAAGTGAGAGTGGGCACAGCTTACTTGTGCTTTATGTAGAATTCAACTTGTAGCTATAAAAAATGTCAGCCTCAGTTCAACTGGATATTTTTTTGTGCTACCGAAGTGCCCAACCACATTGTCTTCAGTTTTTCATGATGCTCACAATTTTACACAAGATATATGGACRCATCAAACTAAGAGTATTTCAAGCTAAGAGTATTCACAGAAGCCTTTGGAACGCTTCCAAACATCCTTACTAAACTTTACCCTATTCTTTAGGTATAACATCACCAAAACTGCATCAGGTGTTCAAGATTTGGGAGCATGGCCCATTTACAGAGTGGCAAAACTCTGCGTTTGAAAAATTTTCTTCCTAATATCTAAACCAGGTTTTTTCCCCCCCCATTACTACACAGAACTGAAATGACCTTTGAAAACCACTTAGTTCTTCTCATATTGCATTTACAGTTTAATTGAGCTAATCTCTGCTTCACTATGGAAAACACAAGGACAAAGATCATCAGTAGCCACTCCCAGTTCCAGAAAAAAAGCAAACAAAAGTGCTTGTCAATGTAAATTTGATCTCACTCTCCTTTTAAATGAATTTAAATGTGAATTATTTCTAGCAATACAAATCAGAAAAAGTGAGACAATAATAGTAGTATCACTAAATGAAATGTTCTCTAAAGGCATACCTCCTTTCAAAACAATGAAATCTGCATTAATGAGCTTTGGTGTAGAAAAACAGGGTTGTCAACTATTCCAAAATACTCTTTCCCCCATCAAAATTAATAAGTACCCTCGGCAAGTAATGTAAGTATAAAAAAAATAAACTCTGTATTAGCACCTGGGTTCTCCACTTGTTAACAGTTCTAATTAACCTTTAAGAATAAYTTACATTAAAATTTTTTACATGTAACATTAAAAATGTCTTAACTGTTAGTTCATGGCAACCTCTTTTTATAAGTTTTTGTTGTTCCAAAAGTATATTTTTCCCTTGGTAAATGCTAAACATCCTCCTGTGTAATTTTAAATGCAAGTAGAAGTGGTTTTTACAACTGAATCAAACAAAATTGTCAGGTGCYCTTTTATATACCAGATTTTGTAGTGTGTTTGTCYAAACRAATATTAAAAACTGGCATGAAAACAGAAGAAACATAAAAGCAGATTCAATTTAAAGAGGCACAGACCACAGTAGGAAACATCTGTAGTCAGAGGCAAACTCCCATTTCCAAACACCCCTTCCACAAAGTTCTTGCTGYACCATAGTTGCATGGAGGTGCCCGGTTCTTTTCAGCCGTCTGTTTACTTTCATTTCTACTCCTAACACAGACTTGATGAGAGTTCATGTCTACACCAGAGCTTATAAAGCTTTGATCTCAAGCTGAGCTTTTCAGATGTATCTGACAGTGTGAACCAAGGTGGTGTTCAATATGGAAAGACATACACTGGTCAGAACATGAGCCTAGAGAGATGTGCTAAAGATAATCAGAGCCACTGAGATATGAAAYTATTCACTGGAAATGGATCAAGATATTTCAGAAGTCCTAAGAAACAGAACAGATGAGCCTCAGCAGGTAAATTTTTCCTGTTATTTCCTCTTCSATCTCCTGCCTTGGCCTATAAGACTGTAAAACCCCAACGGGAAGCACAGCCCACCCTGAGTTACAGCTTGCCTGCTGTGCCATGACRTGCTGTTCCAGCACACCACCTCTCTGGGAATACCTGGAACTAGGGCTTCCAACCTTTGCTCACATTACGTACTGCAGTGCGCATTTCTGAMATGGACACATCTTACTGGGTGCTTTTTCTGCTTCACTGTACCCTGCRAACATCCCCAGGTCCCTTCAGCACTGCTGCCTACCAAGAATCCTATTAATTGCTGCCTCTAATTCCRTTTCTTCTCTCCTGCAACAACAAATCACAAAGACATGGAGCCTCTAGYAGAAAACCAGCATAAAAGTAAACTTTTACCCTTCATTACACATTTATCAATCCGGTTAATAGCAGCTGTAAAAGGTCATAAGGACAACACCTGTCTATTCCTGCCACAATTTCAGTTTACTGCATTTCTATTACTCTAAATAAAATAKATTTACTTTTAAAAAGTAAAGATTTGTTTTTCTAACCAGCCAAGTCAATTGGGACTTCAGTAATATTCCTAAAGATCAGATGTCAGCTGGGTTGCAAAAGCATTCAGAAAAATTTGCGAACAATTTAATGGGTGCAGAAGGCAGAACAGAATTTACTTCCCTCATCAGTTTTCTGTCTGTGAAGCTCTTTTAAAGTTACCTAATCAAGCAGATAGGCCCAAACATTCAAAACAGATCACTTTCCACTTAGCTACTTTTCAAAGTAGTGTCACTGAATGGATGTATGTTAGTTATGATAATTAATATAATATGCATTCACTAAAATATCTCTTTCTAATAACCTCCAATTCACCAATACATTCACAGAAGTAGGGAGCCACAACCTGGAGTCCAATTCAGGAAGAGTCAAAAGCATGCTACTGATATTCTCAAGGATATCAAAAAGCCTCACATGAAGTTTCACTATCCTGTTTTCCAGAAAAAAACCCAAACAGAACATGGCTTGGTCTTGATCTATCATAAACATTTTATTGATTAAGATAATCATATCTGGGCACACAGCCTTAAAGAACATCTAGTTACAGCCCCCCTGCCACRGGCAGAGACACCTTCCACTAGATCAGGTTGCTCACTTACACTGATAGGGCACCCACAACTTCTCTGGGCARTCTGTGCCAGTGAGTTACATTTATAACAAAGATCATATTTATAACATAACATAAAATGATAAATATTGTTTCAACCTTGCATGCATTATGAGGCCCTACTACAAAAGACTAAAGTGCAGCATAACTCATTCAACAGTTGTCATAACAACTGGTGAGCCACGTCTTCACAAGCTGAGATCATTCGTTTCTAGTTCACCTACATAAAGTATCTACAAAACAAACTTTCCTTTTGTTTTCACTTCCATTAATACAATTGTCTAGACACACCTTTGGCCTGTCTGCAAAACTGAAAACCAGCTCCCTTTGGARAGGACAAATGCAGATGTTCTGGAATGGCACGTACAACTGGTAGAGCTTACCCACCTGAGGTATTAGGAACCAGAATAACTGTATGCCAGATATGCCATCACTACTTGTTTCTTCCCATTATATCCCACAGCCAGACCTCCAAAATTATGGCACWAATATAAAGGCCAGTCCTATGAATTAAAAACACTGCAAAAAACATTGTTTGAATTGCATCTGGCTGCCGAAAAAARATCTAGCATCTAAAAAGGCAGAATATCACTCATAACTCACAACAGAGCCCATTTTAGAACACTAAATAATGGATTAAAATGTTAATCATGTATTAAACTAAAACCTTCCCAGATACAGATACTAAATGTGTTAGTGAAGAGCAGCAATTACTGTGAGATGAACACCTTGTTTTTCAAGTTTAAAGCAAATGAATCTATCTTGCAGAGTCATCAAAACTGTTTTGTATTCTAGACAGAACACTGCAAATCTATATTCCAAGATGAAAACATGCCAGAAACTTGGCCATACAAAGGTTGTTCCAGAGTAACAGGCCAGGGGTGGGAGAAAATCATACCAACTGTTACATACCTGATCACTTATGTAAACCAGATGAATAACTTAAATGAACTGAAAATAGGTTAAGAAAGGTCCATACAGACCCATCTATGTCCTAATCCCCTTTCCTCTACTGACAGTCCTTCCACTGACATCCCACACAGCTCTGCTTCACAAACAACCCGTCCCTTCACATACTTACTTTCCACTTCTACAAGGTCATGCTGACCCAGTCTTACCTCCTTTAAAATTTCTGGACAAACACCTACCCCCACAAAACCACATACTGAGCAAAGCCTTTACAGTCTGGTCTTGTGCATATATACTGAGATCTAGAGTGCAGGGGGTAAGAAAATTACTTTTTTTTCTTTTGTGACAGCAATTAAAGATACAAGGGCATATAAAAAATAACAACCAAGTAATAGAAAAAAAAGACTTCTTTGTAGGAAAGGCTCTTGACCAAACAAGAAAACACCACTGACAAAAACAGCACCTTTAAAAATGCCATTGGCTGATTGATATCTGTCCTCGAAGCCTCTGTTGATCCAACAGAAAGGTTACCATACAAAAGCCAGCAAATTTGTCTTTGGAAGCAAGTCATACTTAACGCAAAGGCCCAAAGCACATTTTGCAAAAGGCAGCATCTAGGGAACCTGTATAGAAGCCTACGTAAGATGATAAGTCTCTGGACCCAAGCCAGCAAGTGTGATACATCAAAAATGAACCCTTCCAAGGGGTTTTCAAGAGTTTATTCCTCAAAGCAACAAGAATAGCAAGGTAAGGCCATTTTCAACATGTAAAATCTAAAAGGCTCAACTTCTCATAAGCATAAAATAGGAGAGYACAGACTTTCTAGATATTATGCCTCCCACCAATTATTCCTGGATGTTTCATATTGTGCAGCCACTGGCAATATGGAACATCCCTTAAGCCTCTCGCCTGTGCCTGTTAAGATTCCACTTCCCTGTAATGGGCCTGTAACTATCTTCAGTATGGTCCATGTTAGAGAACTGCAGTATTYACCTTAAATATTAAAACCTGTTTACTGCTCTGCCCTGCTGCAGGGAGTAAGGTTTCAGGGATTGTATACCTCCCTTAAACAAGTGCATCTATTGACACTACTGATACAAATCAAAGAAATACATTTTAAATGGCATTAGGCTTTGAATGTGAACAATGTTCTGAACTCTCAAACAGCTTTAGCATTTTATTAAATAAGGTATTTTAAATCTGGAGAAAGTATCCTAATATTTTAATCAAATCCAAAGGTCTTTTTAGCTCTTTAAGGAACAAAATCAAACATCTATTTTGTACTGCACTTTGATCTACAGACCTTTTGCAAGTAAGTCAAGATAAGGCTCTGTTCTGCCCAGATTCTTACACAGCATGGCACCTTGTCATGGCTGCCTTTAAGGTACTACTCTTGTCCCCAAAACCTCATGACAGAATGAGTGAAATGGCAATGAACAGTCCAGTCTGCCCAATGCCTTAAGGAACAAAGTCACTTCTACTGCTCGGTAGCACACACCAGGATAATGTTCCCCATCATCAGGAAAGAATTGGAAACATTTAATTGCTGGCTTATCCTTGCTGCATGTTACATGCCTCCTGCCTACCTGTGTTCCAGAGATGTGGATGGAACCCAAGCAGAAGTTAAGCAAGTGGTTCTCCAATACCTAAAAAAAATGGGATGGGTATTTCTCACTAAGGGTATTTTATAACCCAGTATTTTACCAGGGTTATTACTGCTACTATAGCACATTTACATTTAAATATATTCCATTTGGAGTGGAGAAAAACATATTTCCTTTGGAAAAGAGCCTCAAATACAACCAGACTATTTATCAAATATTTGTGTCAAGGCAAGAGAGACTACAAATCAAGCAGAGGGAAGTACAGATCTGCATTCCAGATGAAGGATAAGCAAGTAGAAGACATGTCATTTGCAAAGAGGAAGGAGAATTGAAAGTCAACAAAACAGACAGACATTCAGAAATGAGACCATTTTTCTAACCAGTACTGTTGTAATTCTTCCCCTCAATACCATTACTGGGTCCTACAAGACCAGTACTATAAACTGGGAAGGGAGGTGCATTCCAGTTATAGATACTTCCCTTTCAAGACAACATGCCAAGACTGAGGGACAACTCATACCTTCTCTGCCCCTCCCTGCATTTGGATTATTTCCAAAACCTTTAACATCAAGACCAGGACAATATGATCAAACTCCACATTTATTTGTCTGTAACTAGGACATGGCAAAGACATGTTTACTCAGCACTTTTCAGCATGTGTACAACACCTGCATTACAGTTTGTAAATTTTACATTATCTGCACTGTTTTTTCATTCCAATGGTTTAGAAAGTATTAACAATCCTCAATGCAGAAAAGCCACTGAACACAATTCAGTTTAAAACAACTCCTATACATTTAAAATAAATTGCAAAAATAGTATGTACTCTAGTACCACTAGTTTGGTCTTGGCTTGAAAAAAAAGTGATCTCTAATCCTGTGATCCAATGATTTGCTGCAGCTGGGATATGTATCCTCTTTGGATGTTCACAGTGTTTTCCTGGAGCTCTCTCTAAGATCCAGTCTGTGAAACTGGGTTAAAATAAAGCAAAAAGTTATGGACAAAATGTTGTCCAGCTGGCTTGATCTTTATTTTTAGATCCTGCAGAGAATTATTGTGCTGTTCTTCTGCAGATAAGCTGTGCAGGCAAAGACTAAAACACTGTCATTCTTCTATCCTAGTGTCCCACAACAAACTAGGGAATACGAGCAAAACATCTTTATGGGGAAAGAAACCTTTGCACATTGCATAGCTAAGCACCTTTTCCTGATAKCTAAAAGAATTTAGCTCTACCCTCTTCCATCACATGCCTCTGAAAGTTAAAGCAATGTATGGTGATCTTCAGCCTACAGAGGTCCAAAAATTAACTGTAAAAATGTCTCACAAAGCATTGGAAAAACAAATTTGTTATCAGCAGACTAGAATTCATTATGCAGCTATACATACCTCCACTGGCATATTTTTTGGAAGCTGTAACTCAAACCAGATTAGCATACCAGCATTCTCCAGCATATCCCTACAATCTGTTTTGGTTATTCCTATGGCTTGAAAGCCTGTCCCTGCATCTAATGTTTCGCCTGAACATATTCTGCTGCAATTTCACCTCATAACTAGTTGTTTTATTCAGGAGGGATGTGGAAACCTTCTTGAAGAAGTGTTTTAAGACATCTTTTCTCCAGACCAATACTTCAATATTCCCTAACTGAGAGGCAACTTTAGCAGATGGGTTGTTTTTTTCTGGGGAAGTTCCACAGACCACTCTCTACCCCAGCACTGTTTAACAGAAGGAAAAGGATTTACTATCATATTAAATAGAGCCATGTTTAAAAAAAACAAACAATAAACAACCCACCCTCAACCAGTCAGATTTTACTGGCAAAGATCAAGCTTTCAAGTTCAAAGCACCAATGATGAAAAAACTGACATGACCAACCTACCAAGTGTGACAGCTTGCAGGATGTCAGAGCTGCCTCCCAATTATACTTGCAGGTAACTTTTTAAAGCTGCTTTATCTATCACTTGTTAATGTTAGATGAAACATGTTAAAAAACATTGTGGAGCTAACCAATCAATTTTTCCCCCAATCCTTAGTTATGGCTTCTCTCTTTCAGACTTTGTTATTTTCTTTACAGATCTTGTTACACAGTTGTAACTAAAGTATAACATTATGAACAAGATAGTTCCTACTGAAGACCTACCACTCCTTGGCAGAATGGAGAAACTGCTTCATTACCTTATTTAAAATGCTTCTATATGTTCCAGTATGACAAGTGAAGTKTCATGAGAGCGATGCTGCTGACTCATGATAATTTAGGAACCATTACAACCCCCAGATACTCCCCCACACAGAACTGCTGCCCTGCCAGCTGCTACTTGTCTGCGTAGGCAATATACCAAAACACAGTAATTTGAACCCATCTGCACCAAAATGGCTGAATCCAAAGCTATTGATTTCAGACCATTTATTGAATTTGTCAGGATCACATTATCTTTGTGTTTATTAAGAGCATTATTACAATATAGGGAAGTGAAGCCACCAGAAAGCATGTGACGCAGGACAGACTCCCTGATGTGAACACTCGTTCCTTGGACATACCCAAGTCTTGCGTTTTTTCTAGATATTGTGAGATAAAATGCTCCTCAACTCTTCTGGAGCATTCTGGAACTTTCCCCACCCCCACAGGCTCCCAGCTCCCTAAATACTAGAGGATACATTCCAGAAGGCCCAGTCAACCTGAAGACATTAGATTTGTCATTTAACCATTAAAGTTTCTCTACTTTTAACTGGAGTTCAAAGTAGAGGAAAGACAGTTTTCCCAAACTAACAGTGAAGATTTTAACACATTCAATATTTTCATGATGAGACTTCCTTGCTGAGTTTTTTTAAGATTAACATCAAAGGTCTATTCAGATCATCTCACGTGAGTCCTGATTAATCCCTTGATGATGGATGACGCATTGTAACACAATGGCAAAACACTCCTCTCTGYTGAAAGGCTGGAGACCTGTTGTAATCTTTACCATACACCTTCACCAGCAACTTTGTGAATACCAGTRATTTTTGTGCCCAGAATAATACCATATACCTCCCTGGCAGACTCAGTCCTTTATTTACAAGTTAATTGTTAATCACAAACTGAAGATGACAAAATTCCAAGAGAGTGTCACTCATTGCCACACGCTCTGTATGTTGCAATTATGCTATGAGGAGTGGGTCACACAGATATCCAGACCCTAGAAGACACCAAAAATTAAACTGCTCAAAGGGAAATTAAATTAAAGTTCCTAATTTCTTTCTATATTGAAAAAAAGGAGATTCCTTAAAAACAGGAGCGTTTGGACAACATTATACACATACTTCCTTATCAAGTGCTACTAACATCACACCACACAGCTGTGAACCTCCCTTCAGCATGCAGGATAAAACTATGCAAAACTCTGAACGRCAAATGATCACAAGATTCAAGCAGAAAACAAACCAACACTGGCATTTTTGCTAGAATGTCTGTAAGTCCTGGAACTTCAGTTGCTCCTGGCGAACTCCCTAATGTACAACAGYCCCTGAGGCACAAGGTCACATGCTGCAAAATATTTCTTTCTAAGCATCATTTATTGCAGAAAACCTCAGTTATGTTTGGCTGTACTGGTTCAAAGCATTTTTGTTAAGCCAGACCTTGGAAGTGCAACTATTTCAGATTAGTCATATTATGGAAYTGCATACACCAACAATTTGCAAAACTGTTTTGCTGTTTAATTATAGAAAGGTCTAAGTAGCATAAAGTGTGAAAAATCTTCTCCTGACTTTTGAAAAGCAGCTAGAGAATAAGCAGCACACTTCAATCAGGAATTTCCAGTTWGGAGTGATACAACTTGATCACTAATATGTATGATCAATTAAGCCAAAGTATTTCCCTCCCTGCTTATTGTCATGCTCACCTGTCTAACTTAGAACTCTTAGGTCTGCAGTGTTTGCAGATATACCTATGGGGCAGTGGACACTTTGCCACTATCAATCTCTACCTAAATTCATTCCAAAGACATGAATTTATCTTCTGACCTTACACTAACTCATTAAAGTTTGGCACATTTTCACAGCAACATATAAAGTTACAGCACACAAGTTAAACAACATCCTGGCTTTCATGAAGTATTCTGAGCAGAACCATATTTCTGCCAACTTCACTGCTTTTCATTAAATCTGACGAGCAAAGAGAACATGGATTTCAATTCCTCTTGCTGAAACAAAAACCACACATGATTTAATTGGCATCCTGGTCACTACGTAAGGGACAGTAAAATGTCTACTCACATTGCTGAGCTTGYAGAACCAAAACTAAACCACTCCTGCCTTTACAAATAAACTAACATAAAATCCCAAAATTCCTGGTAAACACACTACCTCRTCAACTRCAAAATCCAGTAAGTGTGACCCTTYCTTGGATAAGTTAGAGCAATAGTCATCCTATGACTGCTTCTACAAAGCTGCAAGGAAAAGCTGTGTCCATGCAGGCACAGCCAGCACTCCACTGGAGAGAGGTGCTTTATGCTTCAGCTCTACTGAACAGAGTCAGACCTTTTCCAATCTCTTCCTACAGACAAACAAACAAAGCACACCCTGGAGTACACTTCACAGCTAAGTCAATTCAGCAGTTACACAACTAACTTCAAACAACTTGTAACACTGGAAAAAAAAAGTAACCTTAACTCCGGGGCCAATAGCTTTTCTTCACTTTGTAAAGGCAAGTACTACATTATCTGACACCCCACATTCCTGAAGAAATTCACCAAGAGATCCAACCACAGCATTTTTCTGTATTAAAATAAAGATCCCACAACTCTTGAAATACTTTCTGTTTAATGAAAATGCTAGTGAATATTATTTTTTTCTGTAATKATTTAATTTCCTAATTTAAAACAGGAATTTCAAGATTCAGTAACACCATGCATACATAGCAGTCGCATACGTGAGATAAGATGACCATACCCTGTAAATATTCTAAAAGTAAAGCTTTTTCCTAACAGTACACTTCCATTTGATTTGTTGTATTTCACATCTGCATTCTGCTCCTCATATTTCTGAGACCCCGCAGAAAAAACAGGATTTGCTTTTTTCTAAAATGCCATCTGTTCCCTGCATATTTTCGCTTTTGGTCCTCGTATGATATTTGCAATGGAAACTTCTGTGCCATATAGGATTAAGGCTCTAAAGCAGATGAATATAAAATATAAGACGCAGAGGGCTGCACTTCCCTAGAAATTGCTGAAAAAAAAAAAAAAGGAAACATAAGGAAGCATCACCTGAAGCCTTTCTATCCTAAATACAAAACTTCAAGAAGTTCTTTTTAAAGGAACTTTTCTCCAGAARTTATTTGAAAGAATGTGAAAGGAAGAGCTGCTCCTCTTTAATCTGGGAATTTTATTTGTTCCTACCACTGCCCTACGCCTGTTTACTTCCTGAGTCAGAAACTGGAAGTTYGAAATATCGGTCCCCAAATGGATAAGCACGGGGAACCCTTCACTGAAATACCAGCCATATTCATTCATGAAGTAACATTTGCATAAGCTTTTTTCATAACCACCTAACATTTTTATAGAAGCGATGTCAACTCTACAGTAAACTCAGCTTTGACGGCGCTCCAATTATCTCAGCTGTTATCTCCATTCCCCCTCTTTGCTATTTCCACACTTTGCTCAGGCACTTGCAACGTTTCAGAGTATTATCAACATTACTAACACTTGTGTCACTCACAGCTCGGGGGCGGGGAAAGGCAGGCTGACCTACCTGGTCATGTTAGTATAAAAAGATTTTTAAGCAACACTCTTAAACCATTCCACCATTACTTATAAGAATTTAAATAGCTACTGTTCCTCTAAAGCTGTTTAAAAACTCGTAACTTGTGCAGACACCCACTGACTGCTCTAAAATMGTTCCAAAACAGCTCGTTACTAAACTGAACTGAAATCAAAGTCTCAAATGGGTATTTGAAATGCTAGGCGCGTTCTGATCAAGTCCAGCCCCAGCCATTTAAGTTAAACCACGCAAGATCTTAGGCCAAGGGGGCATAAAACACACCGGACACACGGAAATAACTTTCACGCCGGAAAGAGCCGCCTCATGCTCGGGCCAGGCGCTGTTTCCCTACGAACGGATAGCGAGCGGCACCTGACAAGTTTCCCAGYCTCGCTGGCAGCGGGCAGAGCGAGCCGGACCCCGGCTGCCCGCAGCACACGTGTCACTGCCGGCCGCCGACCGCCCCTTCCCGCCGGGGGCAGCCGGGAAGYGCGGCCCGGGAAGAGCCGAAAGCAAACGGCCGGGCCGGCGCCGCTCACCCGGTTTCGTTTCCAGCCTACAGCGGGGTCGCCCCTGCCCGGCCCCCCGGGACTCACCCGCCGCCCCGGCCCGCCCCCCCCCGCCCCGCTCGCGGACGGCCCCATGACAGGAGCTCAGCTCCGGCAGTGTCAGCGCTACCAACTTCCCGGCTGAGCAGGAAACAATAAACCGCAAAGCCCCGGCCCCCGCCGCCCACCCCCGCCCGGCCCTGCCCGCGGGGACCTCGCGCTGCCCCCCGCCGGAGCCGCTGCCGCGGCCACGGGACCGAGCGCGGGGGGGGTGGGGGGGGCCCGGCCTGGCGGGAGGCCGCTCCCGGGCCGCGCCGAGCCCGCGGCGCCGCGGGGTGCGGCAGGGCGGGCCTGGGGGCGGCAGGAGCTGGGTGAAGGCGCAGGGGGCGCGGGGGGCGCGTCGGGGGTGGCGCGGGGGCCGCACTCACCGGGCGGGCCCTGGCGCGGCTCCGGCGGCCCCACAACCATAACAAAGCTCTGCCCAAAATGGCCGCCCAGCCCTGCCCGGCCGGGGGCCGGAGGGGGCGGGGCCCGCGCGCGCGCGGGGCGGGGCTGAGCACGCGGAAGAGACACGCCCCCAGGCTCCCCTTCCCTGCCCCGCCCCGGCCCACGCGCTGGCYGTCCCACCAATCAGAGGCGGTGGCTCGCACCACCCTCGTCAACGCCTGTCGGAAGCAGCCGAAGACTACGCGCCCCAGGAGGCCACCCGCCATCCCCACCACGCACATGTCTGGACGGCGCGCCGCAAGGCAGGCTGGGAGTTGTAGTCCGCATGTGAGGGGCTTGCCCGTTGCGATGATGCAGGACGATGGAACGTAGGAACGGTCGCAACGYCCCAGAGGAGAGGGTCTGTCCCACAGACAGGAGAGGAGCGTGTCCCTCTTCTGCCAGGCCGAYCGCGACCCTCGGGCTGAGAGTGACCGGCTCTGCTGTCCCCGGTATCGGCTTGGGTGGGWTCTTCTCCGGCTCGGCGGAACACGATGTGCCACGCCGGTTCCCGTCCGGATCGGTAGCGCTAAGCGCCGGGCGCAGTCGGAGCTCTTAGCAGGGCACCGGAAGCCCCCTCAGGGAGCGGGTTCCGGGCGGAGACAGCTCCCGGAGAGTCCTGCCCGTCCCGGCGGGTGGAGGGGCCCCGCCTCCCTCCGGTATATACATCTATTTTCCTCTCCCTTCGCTTTCCGTGCAGGGACTTTGGCTGCGCAGAGCCACCTTCCTCTCCCGGTGCAGCAGGACCGGGAACTGCGGAGTCAAATCCAGGGTGAKCCGCCCGCCTTCCTCGGTGAGTGTGGTAGCCCGGCAGGGAGCTTACCTGCAGCTTGGGATAGGATGGCCTTTCCACTCCTTTTTTTTGTTAATGATCACTTTTTCCGCTTGTTGGGAATTGCTCATTTATAAGCTCTGTGCAGCCATTTATCACATAATTTTTCACCGTTAAAATAAGGATTCCACAACTCTTGAAATACTGTGTACAAATGTAAATAACGAAAATGCTAGTGAATATTTGGGAAAAAAAATATTTGCAGAAAGTGATGGGGCATTGCAACGGGCTGCTCGGGGAGGTGGTGGAGTCTCTGTCCATGGAGGTGTTTATAAATAGCCTAAACGTGGCACTTAGGGCCATGATCTCTAATTGATAAGGTCATGTTAGGTCATAGGTTGGACTTGATGATCTCAAAGGTCTTTTCCAACATAGCTGATCCTGTGATCCCTTGGAAAGAAGATGATCTATGAACGGGAAGCCATCACCTGTTCCCCAATACTCAGTTCTTTAACTAGAAATTGTTCTTGCAACAGTTAYTACAACTTTAGAACTTCAGTTCATAAAGCTGCCTGAAACTATTAAGTATTATGTAGTGGGCAAGTATAGATTGAGTACATGTGTAATAAAAATATATAAAAACATAAATATATATATATCTTTAAATATATATCTCTAAGAGTCTTGTATTTGCTAAGTGTAGACTGTGACTGAACTTTGGAAATCAGACAAATTCAGCWATTCATCGGTTTCAAATCTTCTGAATTTTTCTCTTTTAGGGCATTGCAAAAACAAACATGTTTTCTATTATACAGCGATGCTGCCTCAACACGCCTTTCAAAGTAAGTTACTAAAGGCTTTTCTTTGCTGTCAGATTTTATTTAAAWGTAAAATGGCAAAAGATACAACTGGAGCTTTGAAAAAAAGGTGGCTTCCAAGTTGGAGTTTATCACATGTTTATCAGTCAGCTTTTCTGGGATAGTTYATTTTTGCAAAGCTATTTCTTTTATAAAATTGAATTTTGTTGTCTGAAGGTCTTTTTTCCTCTCAGTTCTTGTTGGAGTAATGCGGGGACTAGTAGATAGTTTCTGGGGTGACCTTGTCTTGCTTCTGTAGAAAATTATTTTATATTTTACTCTGAAAAGGACTGATATATCTTAAAAGTACCTRAAGAATGCATTTGTGTGGGGAAGGATAGGTGGGTACTGGGTGAGGTTTGCTTACATACTTTGGAGAGCCCAGTTGCTCTTCATCATCTGCATTGTTCATTAGTTCAGTTAAAACCACTTGAAACTGTGGTGTGACCTGATCTGGAAGACCACTTGGTTCAGTATTCCTTAGGTAGTTCAGGTACCTGCAGATCTGTACTGTACAGTGTTCAGAACAAGTTTTGTGCTTGCAGCTCCAGAAGTTAACTGGTCCCAGACTGCTGCTCTATGGGAAGAATAAGACAACCTGGTCTTCCTCTGCCCTCCAGCTGCGGAGAGATGTGTGTCCTCTCTCAACATCTCTGAGCCTCAAACCAGCATCATTTTACACAGCCAAGCTCCAGGCTTTTCACACCTCTCGCCCTATCTTTGAGAAGAAGGAATGTGAGGCAGAATCGCAAAAAAGCCTGGAATCACTGAAATATTCTCCCAAGCCAGCCCTTTACTTAAGCCTTGGGGGACTAGTTCCCTATGTGGGCGTGCCCCTGACCATGATCGTCCAGGGGACCTACAGCCCGGAGCTGGCCTTTGCTCTGGTTGCCTATGGTGCTGCATCGGCATCTTTCCTAGGGGGAATGAGGTGGGGGTTTGCCCTCCCGGAAAACAGCCCAGCCAAGCCAGACTGGCTGAACCTGGCTAATGGCATAATTCCTCCTCTGCTTGCCTGGCAAGCCTTGCTTTTCCAAGATATCACTCAGGGAGCAGTAATGATTATGCTGGCCCTAGGGATATCGCTGCACTATGACATTTCCCTTCTTCCTACTTATCCCAGGTGGTTTAAAGCACTGAGGGTAATGGGAACAGTGGTGATGGTATCATCCCTATTGGCCACTGTAGCACTGAGAGCTTTCTTAGAGGTGGAGTAAAGTGGTGACAGAAAAACATGGCAGAACACAAATTAATAATTTAATAGGGAAGAGCTATTATCTACCAATAAACTATTTGTATGGAGTTCCAGGAGAAATAAAGACTGATTTGTGCTTAGAAGTCATATGATGGCAAGGATCAAGATGCTTATTCTTGAAGCAAAATGGTTTTCTGACTGATTTTGAAGCTAGATTGGGAGGGAAGGATTTTAAATAGCCATGACTTCCAAGGTAAGCACGAGTCTGTCCTGATCTGTAGAACAAAGAATCACTCCTGAATGAGATGGGGATTTAGAATGGAGGTTCAAAATGACATAAGTATGAATTGGTCTATGCTGAACTATGAAAGCACCTGGTTTAGATGTGTGATTAAAATTCTGAGGTGTGCAAAACAACAGTAAGAGGGTGAAAGCAGTTCTGTTTCACTCCTATTTTCAGAGAAGGTGCTGAAAATCASAGATTYACAGAATGGTTCAAGTTGGAAGGGACCTTAAAGATCATCTCGTTCCAACCCCCTGCAGTATACAGGGATATATTCCACTCAGTCAGGTTGCTCAAAGCCCCATCCAGCCTGAACRCTTYCAGGGGTGCYGTGTGAGGAAGTGCTCAGTGCAGTGTCAGGTAAGAAAGGAAAGGTGAGATTTGTTTGCAGTGGCAAGCCAAGTCACCACTCACCTGGAATATCTCACTCAGCTGCTGTTGCTGGAGTAGGGAAAAGCTGAAGGGGGAGCTTTGTATCTTTGACAAGGTGCCACAGAAAACAGCAGGTCAACTTCCTGCTCAGGCTTACTGAAATTAAAAAGGCTATTTGGGCCACCTGTTCCTAGGTTTTGTTTTACACTGTGACACAAGGACTCAAGTGTTGGCATTAAGGGATCAGATAATGGGACTGAAAGTAGCTTCTGTCTTCTCCCTCCTGAGAGTCCACATATTTGGACAGGTACAAGTGGAGTTGTAGCCTGCAAACCCTCCATGATGGGCCTGTTACCRAAACCACTGCAGAAGCATATGCTCTTTCTCCTTAATTCTTCCTAGCACATAGTTTAGTGGAACAGTGGAAGACACAGCCTAAGTCACATGGATTTTCTTTTCTAGTGTCACCTACCTCAAGAAACCTATGAAATGGGTTGGGGGCCTATTTCTTGTAAGCTTTTTATCAGAAATACTGAAGTACAGTTTAAGATGCAAAAAGAAAGCTGAAAATGACATCMACACATGGTCTTAGGACCAGATAATCCTCATCGATTTGTCTTCATTGTTGTTCTACACTGAATAAAGCAGGTATTGTCTCTTAAAATTTGTTACATGTTCATTCTGCAAAGAACAGATTTTTAAGMAACCTGCSTGTTCTGGAGATGGAGCCATCTTRTRTGATACTGCTGAAACAGCAGCTCTGTACACCAGCCTCTCCTTTTTGCAATCTGTTAACCTTTGTATGTTTAACAATATATTAAACCGTTTTGGGTATCAATTGCTCTATGCTGAACTATGAAAGTACAGTATATTTTTGAGCTTTCTGAATATAAAGGAAATGAAATTGAGTTTGTGAATGAAGATGTTTTTTCTATTCCTTCTTACTTAGACATGGCATTTTTAAGTCGCATTTCCATGTGACTTAGAGACGAGTCTTTGGCTTGATTAGGTAAAAGAGGTTCTGAGGATCAGAGAGGRTAATCAACCAGCTTCTAAGTTTCATTCAAATAAGACAGAATCAGTTACAAAACCTGGACAAGGTAACTTCRCACAACTGCAGACTCCCTCAAGCTCCATTAAAGCAGGAAGTTTACAGGTAGGGATCAGAAGTAAACTCCTAGTTCCCAAACTAATTAAATACAGCTAAGGTAGGGTTTCTCAAATGTTTCCATGAGGGATCCTGAAATGTAAAGAAAGCCCAAGAAATATTAMCTGTAATTTCATCCCAGAGAGGGCTGAATAGAGCTGGCAAGGMAGCCAGTCTTGCCAAGAAGTCTGAGTGATTTTACACCGAGAAGAGAAATACATGAGTATTTGACTGCAGAAATGTGTTGTTTCCACCACTTGGTCACAATTTATAATCAATCTTTTCCTAGTGTTCTACTGGGAAATAGAATTTCCAATTAAAAAAAAATACCTTTTACATAAAAGTGGCAGTAATATACCTTACTAAGTTATGAAAGCAATCTATTCAAGAGCATTCTCATCAGTTCTGAAAATGGATTTTATTATGAAAAACTATTTGAACAAGCTTACACTTGAAAAAAAAACCTGAACCAACATTTTAATTCAGATACATAAGAAATCCTTGAAGTAAAAGCACATAAAATTATGGAACAAAGAAATTCTCCATCATCTAGCAAGTTTTAGCCCAACCCTATATTAGATTTTAGGACCTAGATTCTTAAGGTACCCRCAACATTCACCTTCAGAGGATTTATTAATGTATGAATTAGTTAATTTTATACAGGGGATATTGACCTAAACAGCATGAACACTCCTTTGTCTACACAGTGCCAGGCTTCCTGTTTGTGACATCTCAGTTGTGGTTTTGTGTTCCAGAATAACACTGTCTGTCAAAGCTCAAGCAGCCTCACTTCAGACTCCATCCAAAGCATCCACAGCTGTGCTGAAAATGCCACCACAGTGTGCAAAAAGCAGCTTCAAATACATTAATTAAATGAATCTAAAAATAACTGCAAACTCCTGGTAGTAGTGTTCTACTAAGTGTATCCAAGCTAAGTGCTCCTTAAGAGCACATTGATACCATTGCTTTAATGCTAAATGTTGCTAATCTAATCACAGAAAGCTCCATTGGCTCAAATTTGGATGAGGCAGGATACAAGATGTACTGAAGRTGAAGAAGTGTGCCTTGTAGAACAGCAAGTACTCAATGCTAAGTCTCAGCATGTGTCACACAGGGYATAAACAAATTTGACTATGGGGAAAAAATGGGAGTAAAAGGCTTTCCCTGTGTTTTCACACTAAGAGCAGTTCTAAACAGAATAGCCAATCTAATGAATAGCATTTGCATTTAAAATTCACCAGAGCTTACACAAAAAGGTGCTCTACTGGCATCACACACCACTGAGAAGAAAAGGCAGTGCTGAAGGGGAATGGCATTGTTAGAACTGTGAGGACACCCTCAATATTCAAATTTGTGGAGGTGGTCAGAAAGTAAAGATCCAATWCAYATTTAATGCCCACCATGTCCAGCAACAGAAAAGAGGCTCMAATGCAWCAAGGCCATAATAGAGGCATCAAGTCTTCCCCATCTGTTAYCTTCCTTTTTTTCTGCCAGAATAAGAACTCATGCCATCCAAATCGCCCATCTGATCTTACCTACAGGTAACWCCTTGCTGTCGACAGTAACCTGCTTCCAGATTTCAAGTCTGGCTAAAATGCCAGCTGAGTAACAATCTCATAATGTCTCTAACGTGCTGGAATTATTTCTTCAGATTTTTACAGGGCAAATCCACCATTTATTTCAGTGTGCTTAATCCAGTTATAAGAGGCATTCCTACTCTTAACAGAATACTTCCTGAGACAGACACTGGATAAGCCAATTTACTTTGAAGGGCTTTTTCTTTTGCTCAGGAAAATCCCTCTGATCTAATTCTCCACTGAAGCTCCTGTGCTGTAAGAGGTTTCTGGCCAATGAAACCRGAAATCTGAGGAGACACATTTACTCATTCCTTGAATGAGTTTTCTTCTTGTGTTTTACAGCACAGCCACGCCTCCTTCGCAGCGGCTGGTGATCATGTTGGCAATTTCAGTCCAGCTGTCCATGTGAGGGTTATAAACTTCAACAGAGTCAGAGGTTACTGGAGCAGCAAAATCAGGACTGGGAGCTCGGCCTCCTGAGGCATAGAGAAGTCCATTCACCGCCACAACACAGACACCAGCTCTTGGAATCTTCATYGATGCAACTTCAACCCACTTTTCCTAACAAGGTGAAAGATAAAGAAATAGTGTTAGGGCAAGCCCCGATTCTGATAAAGTAACTTTTAAAACTTAAGGAGTGAAACATATACAAAGAACACTGTGTATACACTTYACAGACTTAAAYSTGGTATGTGTACAGTATCAAGAGGAATATCAAGCCAGGAATGACAACACTTTCAGGAAAGGTCCCAATCGTGTTGGAGCAGATCCCATACTGTCTGTACACAACACCCCTCCCTTTCTTCAGTCACTGCAAGATGCARTCTCCAAAATAGAGAACAGTACAGTTTGAGGGAGGAAAAAAAGGAAAACTAGATTCATTTTGGAAAGTAAAACCGATTGGCACATGGGATTGTGTTCTGCTTTTAACAGTAGCTACTCTTCCAAAGAGCATCCATAGAAACATGAGCAGTAAGAGTCTGGAATAATTTTTTTATCTTATTCTTGTCATGCTGAAACACCACTACATTTTGATGCAGAAGGAAGATCCTCAAATTTTGCAATAAAAGATTACCTCTTACTTTTACAGTAAAAATTCTCTCTCTATTCAGATTATTGAACTTTCTATTGCAGAGGGGAAATCTATCCTTTCATGTTAACCATAACAAGTAGTTACCAAACTACAGTATGTCTGTGCAGGGTTAAACCACAACAACTAAAGACAGCCCCTGAGATCACCAGAGTTTTTTTTCGCTCAAGATCACCAGCCAGATTTAAAAAGGAAATAAGAATTTCCAGCTTTTTAAAGAAAGGAAGCAGGCTACCYCTATAGCATCTTCCCCGAAGCTGATGCAATCTACATTTATGAAAAGAAGGGACTCTACCATACCTCCTCAAATGAGTATCTTTCTACACTAGCAAGTGCATCCTGAGATTCATTCCAGCCTCCCACAGCATAGATACAATCGTTGAGAGCAGCTACACCAAGATAGGCTCTTCGGGTGCCCATTGGAGCGAGTTCAGACCAACGTTTAGAGATGGGGTCATAGACTTCAACAGAACGCAGCTCYACTCCTTCACTGCTGATACCACCAACGACATAAATCAAACCTGCAGAAACAGAGTTTCTCCTATTTTAGGCTTTGTAATACAAAGACAGAAGATTACTGTCACAATACAAGTTTCAGCCTGACATTAAGATGGTTAAAGAATGACAGAAAATCCTCCTTTTGTTCARTAGTAGAATACATAAAGCTTTTGCATGAGTAGCTTGAGGCTTGATCACTAGAAACTCTAAGAAAGCAAAAAGTAATTAAGTGCACGGGAAGGAAATCAGAAGGTTGCAACTGCTGACCTGGTCAGGATCAAATTCTTTATAAGCACATTTGTTGATCAAGTGTTTAGACATGTCTGTCTTAAAATAACCTGTCACAAGTCTTCAGATTTTCACAAAGAAAAACATGCAAACCCAAATGTGGGAGGTAAGTAATAGTATCAGGAAGAACAATCAACTGTTAAAAGACTAGCTGGATTACCATACTGGCAGACATGTAAAAACTGTTTTCAGGAGATAAAAGGCAGAAGACAAACACTTTATAGTCTTTGAATTCTGCAGAATTAAAAATWGAGTACCAGAACAACAAACAATAGAGGCACAAGCATGTGTGACTGACAGCTCAGTATGAGACAAAGGTAAGAATTYATAACTGAAACATAAAGCTTCAAAATCCAATGGCTGTTGGAACTATTTATGGATACAAACTTAACAATATTCACCTTGCATTTCACAACACCCAAAGCAGTAACGGGGCTTAGCCATGCTTCCCACCACATCCCAACTATTTTCTTCAGGATCAAATCTTTCAATTGTGTTGCCAATCTCTGCTCCAACCCAGCCTCCTGCAAATAACAGCAAACATAGGAAGGAATTTAATGGCACAAAGTTGTGGGTTAGCTGCACTTTTAGACATACAAGGCACTGTTCTGGGACAAATTCTGAAATCAGCAATCAGTCTACAATGGAAGTAACTTGTAAGTAAACAATAACTAATCCACAAAGATTTAGTATATATGCTAGTACTTATGGACACAGTGTTTTTCAAAACTGGAGTTTGCAAGTTTCCATCACCAAGATGTAATATTAAAGATCAAATCAATTTACAAGTTTTATGAATTAACATCTTTAACTAGGAAAACTCCACAACTTACCCAAAGCATAGATAGCACCATAGCATGTGCACACTCCCAGTGCACAACGGGGATGGTTCATGGAAGCCACAGTTGTCCATTGCTTAGTAACAGGATCATAACATTCAGTGCAGTCAAAAATCATCGAGTTGTCCTCACCTGCATAATAACAGCAAGAAAAGTCAGGGGAAATGCAATGTTTTGCACTGCATATATGGAAACAYTCTTCAACCTTTTCCAGGACAGGCAACATTTGAATACAAAATTTATCTTTCAGTCAAACAGTCAATATAGCAAAACTTTCATTTATACCCAGAATTGAATCATCATTAGGAACCACTTGCATCAATAGTTCCCTGAAATGTTACTGAAAACATCAGAGAGGTGAACAACCACAGTGCTGCACGTTTTACTCCACAGCACAACTGACTGGGTTTACAAGAGCAAAGAACGAGCTCAGCAGTGATAAAAACAGTCTACATATGCATTCTTTCATGATGGGCTGGTTGGGCTACTCATCACATCCTTGTGCAACCATACATAATAAGCCTTTCCACGCAGGCAGACCACAAGTGGTCTGTCCTGTGCTACTGCCTTTTATGCTAYGGGCTTCTTTGAGACTACAGGTGAGAAAAGAAATTCCATTAGTGGTGGTACACAAAGCCCACAGAATAACCAACATCTCTGAATATATCTGCACACAGCCATATGGTAGCCTCTGAGTAGCTACACTATGAGGGGAGAACAACCTAATAAAAACTGGCCAACACAGGACCCCTAACAGGAATCCACTGAGCAGTGACAGTAGAGAACCAAGGAATCAACATCTAAAAGTTGTACTATCCTCAGAACCACTYACAACAAGAGTAAGTTTAATAGTCTCCATGCATGAGTTCTCTAGTATTCATGCAAGAAAGCAAACATATTTCAGCTGTTACCTCCAATGGCATAGACCATTCCTCCCACCACAGCCACCCCCAGCCCGCTCCGGGCCTGGTGGAGAGAGGACACTGTGGTCCAATAGTGGCTGAAGGTGTCAAATCGCTCCACACAGCTGAGGGCTCTGCTGTCACTCCAGCGTCCTCCTTGCAGTCGGGTGTACCCACCTGGAAAGAAAGTGGAAAGGCCGAATAAGAGTTCCTGTTCATCCTCACGTTTCTATATCTAAACCATTAAAAAATTACAGTAACAGCCATTAGCCACTTTTAGGAGGAATTGGATTCTTCCAAGCAGCTTTGTTTCTCCAGCACACAAAGAAGAACAGTTGCCTTGAGGGTCATGGAAATTGTGATAGGCTGATGCCACAGCACTACAAATATTAGAATTCATGTTTTCAGTAAAACACGGAGACCATCCAACAGCCTTTGCTCTCTAAGCTGGTGCTACTCCCCACAGGGTGAAACAAATGTGTTCCCTTCCAATATAAAGCTGCAGGTTTGCTGAGAAYGTGCAATTTCAAGTATCCCATCATACGAACCAAAGTATCCTGCACAGAGAAAACTTCAGCCATCAGAACAAAACATGCAGTGAATTTGCATATACCATTCCAGCAGCAAACCCTGGATAAATCCTCTGCTGATTTGCAGCTTTCCACCCAAGCCAAATAATTTTTGAACAGCAAATCTGGGCTTTGAATGCCRTGTCACAACAACAAGAAACATGAATGCTGGATTCCTGTGCAATTTTACTCAGAAAGTAGAACATGGTAACTCAGCATGATGAAACATTTTGCTACCTTTATATATTTCGATTTTTAAAAAATCGAGTATCGCCTTCAGTACTGCATTCTGAGATACTACTTCATTTGTTTTATAASGTTCAAACAGCCACATTCTAACCTACTGCATAAAGGTACTTCCTGGCTTTCCTCCGGGGACGACCTTTAGAAGCCTGAAGAAAACTGCTGACCTTGTTCTCTTTGGGAGATTTAGAGACTTCACAATATTCTTTCAACAGAGTTTGCAGGGCCACCCGGAGACTGAAATCTGGAATACCTTGAAGAATAACATAACAGAATAAGAATAAAATAAGCAGAACAGAAAAAAAAGAACAGTGAAAAGTAACAAACTGTAAGCAATTCAGTTATAGAGAAATGACTAGTTTCTCCTAAAACAGCAGACAAATCAAGGTTGCCTACTTTTATAAAGCTTTTTCAAAAGCACGTTTTTAAAGTAAGCTGAGCTTATTTTTTTTAGAATAGACCTTGTTTGCAACAAATATTTTCACTTATCATGCTACTATTGAAAAAAATAGTCCATCAAAGCCCAGTAACTCTGAACARCACATGGTTTATTCACATACAAGCATCTGATACTCCTTCTTTCACTTACTTTCTATGTATTTTAACAGCCTTTGTGCTGGTAGCAGAGGGAATCGAACAGGCTCCAGTACTTCCACGACATATTTCTTTCTTTTTCCCACATCCTTCAGAATCCATTGCATCGCCGCTGTGAAAACCTGGTACTCGTCCTCGATGCTCAGGTCCTCGCTCCGCAGGATCTTCACGAGCTGCTCCTTGGTGAGCGCCAGGAACTCCTCCCCGCTCTGCACCTCCAGGAAGTGCGCGTGGATGTAGCTCTCGGTGAACTCCATCAAATCGTGACAGGCGATCTGCTCGGAGAACTGGAAGAGGCCGATGCAGTTCAGCGGGTCGATCTGCCCCTTGAGGAACTCGGAGCAGAGCTCCACCACCTCGGTGAGCTGCAGCATGTCCGCGGCGACGATGAGCTCCTGGACGTTGTGTTCCGAGATGCTCACCACCCCTGCGGGCACCAAACCACAGCGGGGCCCCGCTCCAGCCTGCGGCCGCCGGGCACCCGCCCCTCGCCCCCSCGACAGCCCTCACCTGTGTAGATGAAGTCGAGCAGCGTGTGGAAGGTGTCCGCCTCCACGCCCGCGATCCGCACCACGTCCCGCCCGGACTCCTTCATGCCGCCCGCGAACAGCGCCGCGAAGTAGGGACTGCTGGCCGCCAGCACCAGGCGGTGCACGGAGAACGCCTCCGGGCCCACCTCCAGCCGCACRTCGCAGAAGCTGTGCCCGGCGCGCAGCCGGTTGATCTGGGCCAGGAGGAGCCGGGCGTGGCGCTCGGAGCTGGAGATGGAAGCGGAGCCGGAGCCAGAGCCGCCCTTGCCCGTCCCGGCACTCGCCGCCATCGCTGCTGCGGCTCCGGCACCCCCCGGCGCCGGCCTCGCGCCGCGCACGCGCCCCGCGCGCCGCCTGTCCGGGCGCGTGCGCGGGGATAGGGGGGGGTGCGCTCCCCCCTGAGGCGGCGCTGGACTGGACCGGGGGGGGCACCGCCACAGAGGGGGCTGAGGGCTCTGTGTGTGCCGAGGGCTCTGCGCGGGCTGAGGGCTCTGGAAGAGCTGAGGGCTCTGTATATGCCGAGGGCTCTGCGCGGGCTGAGGGCTCTG
>NW_026623260.1:1401488-1404659 GCF_030028575.1 Malurus melanocephalus | reverse complement strand
CTGAGGGCTCTATATGCGCTGAGGGCTCTGTAAGAGCTGAGGGCTCTGTATGTGCTGAGGGCACTGTAGGAGCTGAGGGCTCTATATGTACTGAGGGCTCTGCGCGGGCTGAGGGCTCTGCGCGGGCTGAGGGCTCTGTAAGAGCTGAGGGCACTGTATGTGCCGGGGATTTTGTATGCTGAGCACCCTGCCCTCAGGCCGGCACTGGTTCTGGTACCTCTGTCCGCTCATTTGTACGTGTGCCTACCTAGACACCTGGCCTTGTGAGGCCCCGCAGGAATCAYGGAATCATCAAGGTTGGAAGGGGCCTTTAAGATTATTCATTCCAACYGTCCACCCAGTACTACYCCTGTAACTCCTAAACTGMTTAAACCTCATCATCCAGTGCCAGATCTAGATGCMTCTTAARACTCGTCCAGGGGTGGKKACTCCATCACTTCCCTGGGCAACCTATTCCAATGCCTGACCWCTCAAACAATGAACATGTTTTYCTTRCACCTAATCTGAATCTTCCCTGTWTTAGCTWAAGRCCATTTCCTCTGGTTCTCTCRTTGYAGGCACAGTAAAGGAGACTGACCCGCACCTCACTATAACCTCCTTCCAGGAGTTGTAGAGGGTGATGAGGGCCCCCCTGAGCCTCCTCAAGACTGAACAAATGCTACTGCCTCAGCCACCCCTCATAAGACACGTTTTCAGGCCTAGTTGCCTTCCCTGGGCATGCTCCAGCACCTCAATGTCCATTTTAAAGTGAGGAGTCCCTGTGCAACCCTACAGACACCTAGAGCCACTCTTGGCTCACTCCCTGCTCTGCAAAGAGCTTGTTTGTGGTTAAAACTGATCCCTCAATAGGTTATTCATTTACTCACTGCTGTCACAATCTCAGTCCCTCGGTCCTAGTCCCCTCAGTTCTGCTCTTGTCCACCTCAATCTGTGCTTGTGAAAAACATGGCTATGTTRGGGAGAAATSACCRCRGCCACCAGCCCAGGGAACCCCAGAGATGGGAGGGAGGGACACTGCCTGTCCTTAGCTCAGGACTGCGGCACCCGACTGGTGCTGACAGGGGATAAGCGTCACATAGTGAGGTAAGTGCACACGATCACCGTGTCTGGCAGAGCTGACACTGATTCTGAGACAAAAGCATCCCTCCTGAGTTTTCCACAACTGTTCCGGGAGCGTGACAGGCAGACTGAGCCCAGCACCCCCTTTGTCCATAGTGTCATGCCATGTTTGGGCCTTCCTCTTCATTCCAGCTGTTTCATCAGCAGCCTGTAGCAGCACTGTGTGGGTCACTGGGGTCAGCACTGATCCTCAGGCAGAGTGTGCTTCCATCTTAGTCTGAGCAATTCCCTGAGTCACTGCATGCCTGAGCACGGATGGGGGATGAGCATCACATACTGAGTTAAATGCATGCTGTCACCGAGTCCAGCAGAGCTGGCACTAATTCTGAGAGAAAAACATCCCTCTGGAGTTTTCCACAGTTCCAGGAGCATAACATCCAGTCAGAGCAAAAAGCAATCAGAGAGTCACTTGGAATGCTTCCATATCTATTTACTGTGAGACTGGRAAAGAAAAATATGTCTGCTCAMAGTTACAATGGTCATGGCCCCTYGGGCTTTTCTCATGATTCTGCATTTCGTTGTAATAACTTTTAAATGTACTTCTGGAAAGAATCTGAATCCTGATACCCTCTGGGGGCTGTTGGTTTCTCTGTTCATCAGCATTACATTCTAATTACATTTCAAGTTGGTCTTAAAAAAATACCCCTAGAAAACATAGATCTAGAGAGAAAGTTTCTGCAAGCACACATAGTTGGAAGCATGCTGATATAACTATAAATTTTAAGCTCAGCTAACAAATGCATTGAGATTTTTCTTTCTTTGATGCATCAGTAAAAGAAACCAGACCCCTCTAGTGCTGACATTTTATTCATTGGAAGTGGCCTGTGAGTAAAAGGCTTAGAATTCTCCTAAATGCCAGTGGCTCACTGGCTGGCTGATGTCAGCTGTTAGACTCTTGGCCAGCACTAGGATTTCACACCGTAGCACCAAATTTATGGACACAAAATAGCATTGCTGAGAGAGCTAATTTTTCCCCAAAGGTCTGTGCTGTCCTGTTCATGGTTCTGCCTCCAGCAAAGGGCGCCGCTTCAGTGAGTGTCTTCTGTGGCCACACAGGAGCTGTACAGGATGGATCTAATGCTCCCATATAGGATTGTATATCTCCTGAAAAACACTGTGGACTTTCGGGAATAAGTCTGAAAGTACCTTYGACAGTGTGAGATTGCACTGTGTAATAAAGAGGCCTTTTGATTAACTGACACCAAGAATAGCAGTCACTGTAGTGAAGGCATTAAAAATGTCTACAATTTTAATTCAATAGTTTTAAAAAATGTATTTGCCAATGAACCAGCTGAATGCTGACTGTCATATAGGACAGGTGGCAAAAAAGGTATGCCCTGTGCTCCTCAACATGTCCCATTACCCACACCTGCACAGAAATGTTGCTGCCACCCTGCCAAAACAGTGAGAAGAGTCTCAGAAAAAACTGTTCAGGCTTTCTTTTCAAAACCCCCTATCCCACAAAGCTCCATGGCTGCTCAGATTTGCCTGGCTGAAGGGTTCTCAGGAAAACTTCCAGATGCCTGGATGATATTTTGCGGAGCCAAGGGAGGTGTCTGTGCTGCTTTTCCCGAATCCTGCAGGTGCCGCTGTTACCGCAGGGAGATGTATTGGAACGTTAATAAAACTGGCTCTGCAGGGTGACGTATTGGAACATTAAGAAAATCGGGAGGCTGAAAGGTGTTGCATGTGTTGCATGTGCGGGTACTGAACCTCTTCCCTCTTACAGTATAATTTAAGCTTGTCTTCCCCCCCCCGAACTCCATAGAGAATCTTAGAAAAAAGGCTCTTAATCTTGGAAAAAAACAAAACATAACACTCACCCCAAAACCTAGAAAGAGAAGTAATCGATTTGAATGTGCAGTTTTGCCTGTCTGCTTYTTGTCAGAAACTGTCCATTACACCTGCAGCTTTGGGCACCATTTTGACTTAAAACCCCTTCCCATACTTGGCTGCTGAAATTCTCTTTTGTAGGGGAGACATGAAAGTCAGCCCTTGACTATTTGTAGGTAGATCAAATCCCATGGGATGTTTTGTGAAAAGGAGCCACTT
>NW_026623260.1:1373701-1400319 GCF_030028575.1 Malurus melanocephalus | reverse complement strand
TTCTCTTCTCTTCTCTTCTCTTCTCTTCTCTTCTCTTCTCTTCTCTTCTCTTCTCTTCTCTTCTCTTCTCTTCTCTTCTCTTCTCTTCTCTTTATAAGCCTTTGTGAACTTTTTTGTCTGTTTTGAAATTTGTAGTTAAGTATTGTTACTACTTTCACTGTAATATGGCTTGAGGTAATGGTGGCATTAAGATAACAGCCTGGTATCAGAGTTGTCAGTCCAGAAAGGTTTAGCATTCTTGAAGTGGGGATTGAGAAACTCTCCTGGGTATCCRCATCACACCAAAGTTGCGGCCACACAAGCTGTGCTGGCATCCAGCGAAAGGGAGTGTTGCCCTTCAGTGACCACCATATCCTGGGGAGCCATGTGACAGGCAGCAAAATTTGGGAAGACATCTGAGCCACAGGATCTTTGAGAGGGAATGTGACATTCCCMGTGAGTAATGCACAGATACTGGCTTGTGATTTCAGTAGCACTGGTGGTATTTCACTGCTGTACTCCAGGCTTCACYTTCACAATAGTGTTGGGTGGAAAGGGGATTGTTGCATGATAAAAAATAATAAAATGAGGAAAATACCTTTTTCAGTYTTAAAGTATGCCCTAGAAATGAAAGAATCCTGTCACCTGACCTACTTGTGTGGAGAGGTTTGTGTTCTGGGTGCACTCACCTAGCAGGAAGTTTGGAGGAATTCCAGTGAAAYGGGGAATGTTGTGCAACATGCATGGCTACACTTCCCCACCACTTAGAAGATTCTAGTGTTTAAGCCATAGATCTGGAGCAATTCCAGGCAATTTGATTTAAARTAAACATCCTGGATGCAGTGTGTCAGATACTAGCACAATATTGTTTAAGTCTTTCTYATTTCTCCCATGGGAATAATCATTCCATGAAGAAGGAAAGTGATCTAATGAGAGAATTAACTCAAGAGCTTGAACATTGAATTAGTCACAGCTGTCTGAGAGGGTAACCAAGGCGAACTCCACAGAGACATCACTGATTTCCAAGGAASRAGGCCAAAAGAATACTGGGACTCRTATAGCAGTTGGTGATCAAAACAGAGGCAGGAGAGATATGCTTTTAGTAGCTAAAGGAAAAGCTTCCCTTTAGCAGCAGAGAGACTTTCCTCCTTATTTCTCTGTGAAGATAAATTTCAGTAGTAGGGAATCGCTGCAACTTTGTCTTGGAGATGTTGAAAGCTGCCAGATTGTTGAGGTCTGATCCTAACTGTGTCCTCACACTTATTTGAAACAGACGATTGATTTAATATCTTGGGTCTTTTTTCACTGTAGTCTAGAGYTGACCTGCAGCTTCACACTGACTTAGATCTGCTCTCTGAGGTGGCTGTATCAAAGGTGCAGATCTTTTTTTGCCAAAAGGAAAAATGAGTTGTGCTTGAGAATTACCAGTCTTCAGGCAYTGGGGAATTCAGTCTTGCCATTAGTAAAGTTTGGAAATGTTTCAAWTTGTAATCCAAACCCTAATGCTTTTTGGACTCTTTACTTAACTCTTCTCAGTGTTTCCTTGGATAATAAAATAGAGCAAACACACAACAGACATGAGCTGTCTGGAGCATGTGGCATTTTAAAAAATAGTTCCAAGCTATGCAAACCTTTGGAACAGAAAGAAAGAAAGGAAAATAACCTGAAAATGCGTATAAACTCAGCTAATTCTATATATTTTAAATTATATAGTCATTAGATATATACAAGGAGCATGCTTCTTCTCCTAGAACATATTGCACTTGTGTTGACAGAGCTTGTGAGCTGATTTCATTGAGAAGATGGATAGAGTTAAACTCTGCCTGATACCCACCACATTCCACAGCCTGTGTGATGCAGTGGGGTCATTCCAGAAGCAGCGCCTCACTGGAATGTGAGATACGTCACCAAGTCTGGGTAACTGTTAGTAGGATGTCTATAGGTCCTGCATCTGCTGCTTGGTGAGTCAGGGCTTCCAGGGCTCTGTGTACACTGAAACCTTAAAATATTAAAAGTTCTTCCACAGTGTAACATTTCAACTGTGAATGGCATAGGTTGCTACTAAGCATCCCAACTCCTCAGCTGCTCTGCTGTTGCTTTGTCATCTATTTCGTGGATGACTTTTTCCAATGATTTGCCTTTCCTGAGTGCAAGCATTTTTCATCTGCTTTCTTAGAATTTCACCTTTGGAGGCTTGGTCTAGTACTTCAGATAGAAAGATCATTTTATTCTAATCTTGTCCTTCAAAGTGCCTGCAAAATCTCTACTTCATTGTTTAGGAAAGCATAAGGGTTGACTAGATCAGGACAGACCCTTTGAGATTACTAACATACGATCTGAGTTCAATGACATTATACTTAWGGTAATATTTTAATATATTTTTAAACAAGTACAGTGAGTTGCATTTTGGTTTTCTCCAATTGCTTGTCAGAATATAGCATCAAATGTTATAAAAAAACTTAAAAAGCCAGATCTAATCTGCAGTTTTCCCTTTCTCTTCAGGCTGGCTCTCTCTCAACAAGCAAATTAGCCTGTTTCACATTATTTGTCTTATATAGTGCAACAATTATTATTTGTGTAATTTCATTATCCTTCAAGGCTCATGGAAATGCATTGTTAAATAATTTGTTTTGGTTTTTGGATGCTCAGGCTTTTTGCACTATTTTATTTCATAAAAGCCTGGAGGATCAGACTCAATGATCTTAAAGGTATTTTCAAACCTTAACAATTCTATGATTCTATAATTTTTGCATAATAACTTTTGCATAATAATTTAACATAATAGCTTCTTTTTGAGGATCATCTTACAAAATGCAGCTCCATTTGGAATGTGAAAAAAGTCTGAAAGAGAACTTGTCTGTGCTGGTCCTGGTTCTGCMATACTTGCAGTGATCAGATAAGTATTTTTTTGAATCCCTCCCACTGATGAAGTGTTTTCTCACTACTCATTTTCCTCTCAGGTATATTTTGAAGATTAATGAATATTTATAAAATGTTTTGAGTGAAACCTGTACATGAAAAATGCAATAGAAGTTGAAAATGTCATATTACTGATGTTTACTATATTTTAAAAAGGAAGACTATATGGCAGTCAATATCCATGGGGAATAATGAACTACAAAAATAGGGTGAGGACTCTGATGAATGTACCACAAAAAATTGTGGCCTGAGGAAGGAAGTCTTGCAATGGCACAAGGAACAGTGGGCAGGTTTTGTTAATAATGCTTAGTATTGAAATATATGCTGGATGAAGCATTAGTATTACAGAAGTATGATAGAATTCTTTTCAGTCTGCTAGTAATTAAGGATGAGGTTCATCATCATCAGTAACATTCATAATTTTAAAGCAGTAGACTAAGGTACATACACTAAAAAACTCTTAACAGAACTGTCATGAGAGATCTGATTTGTAAGAAATCCTGGCATGTCAGTGAAATTTCAGAAGACTCACAGTATTCTGCCAATGTTTAAGGAAAGAAAACTAAACAAACAGAACAATCAGGATGACCCAGCTTAGCTGGGTAACATGACACCAGGCCCAAGTAGCAGAGTACAAAAGCTGATTTTTAGCCAGCTTGTTAATAAGTCAATAATTGGCATTAATTTTTACTTTTATCAATGCTCTCTTGTTGATAAGTCGAGTTTAATTTATTGATAAGGRTTTTAAATCTGTTTCCTCAGATTGGTGTAGGAACATATTTCCCAACCTATTTCACAAAGCATTTGACTACCATTGTGACATTTTAATAAAGATCTTAGTCAAGCCTAATGTCACTCAATACAGAGGCATTTCAGTGGGCTGGGGCAGCGTGGCTCCAGAGGCAGGAYGTGTGCTTTTGGGCTATGATGCATAGAGGCACTTACCTAATCAGAGCAGCATTAACTGGGGATGTCTACAGGCACCAGTAACTTGGATCTTTCTTTTCCCTGGTTACCTTCACAGTGTACTGCTGTAGTCTGTTTTATAGCCATTTGTGTTATTTTTCATTTTGCTTTACTTGAACTATCCTAGCTTTTCTGTAAATTGAAATACCTACTGATAGCATTTCTGAGTGTCACAAAGGTTCTTTAAGGTGTAAATGACTGGGTATACAAAGCAACTAGATAGAGCAAACCAGTGGCTTAAAAGCTTGGTATATTCATGTCAAGGTTTCGTAATACAAGAAAGTGCAAAGCAATAGGCCTGAGAGCCAAGATCMCTGTTCACACTTCTGGGACCAGGGAGCTGTAGAGTAGAAAACTGTCCATAGGGACAGCTGAGAAGTTCTTGAAGTTTTGTCCTAGGAAAGAAACGACCTAGAGGAAATATGGTAGCTCTGCAAAATTATTTGGGTCACAAAACAGTTAAATGGTTTACTTAGGGTGCAYCATGAGTCAGTGGGAAAGTGATAAATAGGAGCAAAATGGTCTTTCTTGGTCCTTTATCTTGCTGTAGGACCCAATGCTCTTCAAAAGCATGCAATAATCAGTCTTATGGGTCATCCTGAAATGAAGCATGGAGGAGTTTGTTTGTTGAGAGTGGTTTCAAGAGTAATTTAGTCAGAGCAAAGAGAATAAAGTGGAATGAGAAAAAAAAGAGCAGACACAGGCAGAAACAATTGTGCTATACTTAACAAACACATGAAGAAAATGTTTGTCCATGGTGATACAGAAAAAGTTGGTGTTATGGCAGTGAGAGGGATTCTTGAATTTTGAGCATAACAAAATAAAATGCAGGAAAATTTCTGCTCTAATTCAGGTGCAATAAAGAAGGACAGGAAAGAAGAGAGTGAAAGAGGAGAAAAGGACTGTCAGAGCTTTACAGAACATGAAATTCTTGTTCTTTCTTTTTCTAACAGTAGAACYGACAAATTGAATTAGCACAAAATACAGATGTGGCAAAGTATAATTCTAAAAACAATTCAGTGCTGGTAGGAACTAGTCCATTGTTAAATGTTCTGAGAAGCCGGTTGGAAGCAGAGCATGACCTAATGGGTTTAGCATTACTATTGCAGCTGTGTGAAACCATCCCAATAAATAAACAGCCCAGTGAAGAAAGTGTGTTAGATTTTTAAGATTCTCCCGGTTTAACAGGGTGTGCCAAGTCATTGTTTTAACTGTGGACCAGATGCTGAAATGCTGTAAGGCAATCAGATCCTCTGGAAGCACCAAGATGATGCTGATTTTCACAATTTGGTAATGTGACCCCCAAATGCATCCCTTCTCTTGGTTTCTGTGGTGATGGCACTGCAAATGGCTGCACAGAATGGCACAGACCTGTCCACTCTACAGTGAGTCAGAGGAAGTATGGATGCATAACTGAAAACAGGACTTCATACATCATTTACCTGACAAATCCTTCTGGGACTGGTGCAGATTTTGTTTTTAGTTTGACTGTAACAGTGATGCTGGAAAGCAGAATTACTGATGGGACAAACCTGACTGGGGCTGTCTCTGACACTTTGGTTTGCTGGAGACCATTATGTTTGGAATAATTCAGTGGGAATAATTGCACTCAAAATTATGCTTTAAATTGATACTGTAGGAGACTTTTCTACTGCTCTTGCTTAAGGTGAAAGCCCTGTGCAACAGACCGTGCATGCTGTATACTGACAATATTTGGATCCAGAGATTTATGTGGTACACTATAAAGCCCTGTTTTTAAGATACAAAATAAATATATTTTCAGTGGTCAGTAGCCAGGCTCGCTGACCTATTTCTGCCTGAAAATTTCTTCTTTATCTGAGTGGAGCCAGGCACACAGGAACTCGTGACAGGAGTGCTGTGCCTGTGCTAATGRAGTGTTTGGGTTGAAGATCTGGTGCATTACTGGCAGGCGTGACCTTCCAGGGGACTCCAGTTCTCTGTTCCACCTTAAGTCAGCAGAGGCTGCCTGTGCCTCTTCTCTTTGAAAGTCAACCCCTAGTTGTTTCCTTCAGGCTTGTGGCTGCTCAGTTCAAGTCACAAGTTTACACCTGTGCTAACCTGTCTGGAGCTTTGTGATGCAGATGCAAAAACATCAGAGGAAGATTAATACAACCATTGATTTATTACATTCTAGAAAGCAAGGGATAAAGCAGACTGGCATGATGCCCCGAGCCCAGCCTCCACGRCGATWTCTCTTGTCCTGACATACATCCACTAGCATTTATCTTGTCTGTTCACCTTCCTCTCCCTTTAGTTTCTCAAACTTCAGGAGTTTCTTTTGGCAGGCATGCTCCTCACTGCTGCTGCTGCTGCTGCTAGAGCTTTCCTCTGAGCTTCCGGAGAGGAGATACTTGATTGCAATCGTGTCCTTCTTGTTCATTTGCAAGCAGAGGCAGGAGGATTTGCTCACCTTAAATGACTCTCCCCACATACTCTGGCACATGTCAGTCCCATTCGCGTACATCTGTGTGTAAAATAAGAAATGCCTCAATTACATTTAAAAAGAATTGAATTAARACTAGTTTGCATCAAATTGATAAACATTTATCACTTTTAAAAAATTGGTTATAAAAATGTTGTCTGTGGTCATTTGCTGTCTTGCTGTGTGTTATGCTTCATCTCTTCTGAGATATGCTAAAATGTTACCCAGTCCCACAACTGGCAAAAAGGATTTGCCTATGGCGAGAGCAAGTGGTTACACAAAGTGCAGGAATCAACAGCCACCCATTGTTTCCACCCTCGGGTTGACAGCCCAGCCCAATCTCTCTGGGCTGACACTCCAAAGCTGTGAGAGAGAGCCTGTACAACTTGTAGCATGTCAGGACACTCTGACATGCCTCGAAATCTGAGWAGTGCTGAAAGTGCCAGGCAGTGCTTTGAATATGGGAATCTTTTTATTTACAGGCCAGAGGCAGCCCAGCGGAGTCACAGCTCTGAGTGATCTCATTGTGCCTGCTGCAATGTACTTTCTGGCTGGGGAGGACCTCACAGGGAAAGAGAAGAAACATAATTTAACAACGGCTTGAGGACAGTAAGTTTCTGTCAAGCTTCCAAAGTGCTTTTTCCAGTGGGGCAATGACCTTTCTGGCTCAAGAAACTGCGAATTGCAGCTTCTTGCACTCTTGTCAAGTGAATCTGTCCTGTTCTTGGTGCTGCAGCGTTTTGTAAATCCTGTGTCATAAAACCTGTCAACCACACAACAAAAGTACTGCTTGTTTGCTGAGGTCACATGGTGACAACCTTCTGCCTGCCCAGCTTGAGTTTGTRTAAAGAATATCAGCTTAAAAGTTATCATGTCCAGACCCAAAGCAGGCAGTAGGAACACTTTATCTGGCCTGCATTTCTCCCACAKGTTTGTGGTTGAAGCTCAATCTTTTGTGTTTCCCAAAAGTAAACTTTAGGTACTCCCAGAAGCAAAGCTAAGAAGGAGATTGGGAATGGGAGTGGTGGCACGAGTAGAAGCCTTGGAAATTAGGGAATAGGAGTGTTAGTAACTGAAACTGTGGGCCAGGCAGCACTCCTCTTGGCTCTGTTGTTGACTGATTCACCTTGACCATACAACCAGCATCTCTCTGATGTAAGCTGTGTTTTATCTGTAATAGTACAAGTAGTCCTTGCCTGTGATGCTGATTCCTACAGTGTTTGTCTTACTGTTGTAATTCCTGGATGCTCTGCTGGTTTACCAACATCACCAGTTCATACAAAGATCTGACACTGTGATTCTCAGAGCAGGTGCCCCGTCTTTATGTTGGGATAATTCTGCATGATAATTCTGAAGCACCATGTGTGCAAAAAAAAGAAGTATTACAGCTTTAAGTCTACTGTGCAGAAGTGAAATTGGGTATCTGTAGCCCTCCTTCTGCTCCGGTTATTTTTGAAAAGTTCTTACATGTCCCTGTGTCCCCATGTGCAAAACTATGTTCACTTTTGCCTTAAAAACTGTCCTTTATGAATAATACAGAGTCGATTCCAAATAACCCTAAAGGTTCTGTAGTCTGTAAAATAGCTTTTTAGYTCATACCACCTCTAGCCAAGGCTTGCACCATGGATGCTGCAGGTGCTAGAGAAGGAGTATAGAGGTTGGTTAGTGCCTGGGAGCAGGGTCAGAAAAGGAAAGCTCCCTCTATCTAGTTCCTTCTTTGTGTTCTCAGGGCAGGCAGATTTTAGCTCTTTTTTCCCCCTACTATTCCTGTGATTTTAAGTAGCATTTGATATTTTCTTCCAGCTCCTGTGCAGTTCCTGAATTTTCACCTGCTTTTATCTAATCATTCTGGAAAGTGTTAAAGTCTGTCATGTGGGTTCGTTTAGGTCTTTATGCTAGAGACATGACTACACCCTATATTTGTATCTCACAGGCTCTGTAACATGTTTTGACCTTCCTCCTAATTCTGCTTAGAGATCAGAGCATAATCAGAATGCTGCAGCAAACAAATGGAGCACACAGCCCATTTAAATACCCAACATGTCCCTAAATTACTGCAAAGGATTCTGACTCTTTAGCTTCTTGGAAAATGTCCTAGTCTGTGCATTAAAATTGCTTGGGGAACACCCAACTGGAAGAATAATGACAGGGCTAAAACTGGCCATGGTCAGTTGTGCATCCGTAATATTCAGCATTTGTTCTTTTTTCAGCATTTATCCCAAATGGGCTTTAGAACCACTTGCATATGTCMCATGTAGAGCTGCTGATTGCTCCTCTGTGTGAAAAAAATAAGGTTCTGTCTACAGTGCTCTGACATGTGAGAACCCTTCCATCAGTTGCATCCAAACCAAGGCAGTCTAGTGTTTGTATATCATGTAATTTTCTTATGGGAAATGTGTGTTCTTTTAATTTCTCTGCAGAAATTTCATCTTTATGCCTACTTACTATGCAAGCCTATTTTTGGTGAAAAACATGGGCAGTTTAGGGTGTGGTTCCATTTAGTTTAGGAATAGCTGCGCCTGGCTTCAAGTGATAAGACCTCAGAATTTGCTGCATGTTTTTCCCTGCAGATGGTATATTTTCTTTAAGAAATAAGTACAAGGGAACTCAAGGTTAAAAACTCCTATCTCTGAAACAGGGACAGTGTGAAGAGAGACTGGAGATTATTTATGGAGATTATAATTTTGTTTTTCACTTCATCTGGAACTACTGATGATTTAGCATATCTGGGAAACTAAGCTGTAAGTTTCCACAGCCCATTTGTTTTTGGCCACCTTCCTGAGCCTGCTGATTAGTGTCACTTTTGCAAGGCAGACAGCAATCCTGTACTAACTGGACTGTGTCTTCCACTTACATCAGTTGCTGAACTGACTTCTGGAAGTACATGCACTTAAATTGATTTCAAAATAGTGAATCTGCAACCCTTACTACCAGTCCTTAAGCATGTCACTTAAATTTTGTTTACTTCTGCAATTCGGGCARTTTTTCATGGACTCAGTGAAGTTCAACTGTTAAAAATATTCAAATATGCTTTTGAACTGTATTATATTGCTCTGGTGCTAAACTTACTTGAGTTGCTAGAAAAATCCTACATGACCCTGGAAAGGTCTGTAGATCAGGTTCCAGGCAACCTTGCTCCTGTAAGCCTTGTCAGATCTCATTTTACACACTTTAACTCATAAAATTAATTATCCCAGCCATTAAATATTCTCAGAAAGATGGGATGGAGGAGGAAAGGTAAAATAGARAAAAGGGCAAAGATACCTAATAGGCAAGAAAACTTTAAAAGTTCCTTAGTGGTTTGGGAATTTACATTCCAATTTAAAAAGACAGAGGTGTGGAGAGCCCTATATTGTGTAAGGAACCTTATGAAACACATCTTAGTGTCTCTGTATGAATACAGTTAATTTATCTTTTATTTTCTAAATCCCACTGTGGTTAAAACATCAGTGCTTCTTGAACTTCTTTTTCACAAGTGGAATGATCAATTAAATGTATATCTACCTAGACTAAGTGCTGTATATCAAAATGAGTGTTTGAAGATTTGTATACTTAAGGAGTCTGATGTAGGAATGGCTTGAAACTGTTGAAGTAAAAATAATTCACTGATGGCATTTGACTCCCMTATATTCAGGGGAAAAAAAGAACTCCTAATGCCATATTTTCTGTTTCAGTTGATCATGTTTTCTTACCTCACTGTATGGAACACATTTATTCTTACAGTGGTTTTCTCCACTTTCATCCCATTCCCAGTCCGTCAGCCAGTTACGAACACATATGGAATCATCTTTGCAGGCTTCATACCTTCATAGAGATTAGTGTGAAAGATACAATTACTTCTCTCACATTTTTCAGTGGACTCAGATTCAACTCAAAGAGGTGTCCAGAGACTCTGTTATTAACGTGGTGTGATTACAGTGMAGCTTAGCAACAGATCTTCAAGAAATGTGCACATTATCTTAGCTTGACATGATCATAAACTCTGAGCTGGCAAGGAAGACCTAAATTCCCATGAAAACGAAACAGTTCACTCACTACTTTTATCCTCACAGACTTAAGGAAAGGGCTCGTGCTGTCAGTGTTTTCTGCTTGGTTATCTGATGTTACTGATTGGAGGAAATCCTGGGAGGGAGGGAGTTTCATGAATGTTGCTGTTCAATAACATGACAGAGCACAGGTATGCTAAGGGTGAACTGTCACCTGAAGGAGATGTGGGGAAAGCTTGTATTTATGAATTAATATGGGAGAAGAAGAATGATGGTTCCCAGGCAGGGGAGTTGCTATGAGGCATGTGCACTGCCATAAGGAAATTCCACAAACAACAAAATCATATAAACTAATAGGCTATCAGCCTCAGAAAGMCATTTGCAAAGAAGTTAAAAGGAAAATATAAGAGTTCTGTAGGGCATAGGTCTAAAATTTTAAATTTTAAGTTACTTTTAACTTGTAAGTGGTAATGTACAAAAACCCCTATAAATGGCCTGGAATGAGTAGAGAAGTGGTGAGAGGTCTCATGACTTACCATTATCCTACATAATTTCCTCCCTTCCACTTCTCTTTTATGTTGTACTTTTTGGCTCTTACCTTTCTTAAGGACCACTTTCTGCAAATCAGTTAACATCTACTTAAATTTAGTCTTGTTGGCTTCTGGAGGACTATTCACACACTTAGAATGCCAAAACAATGAGGCACAGCTTCCAGAAAGTTAATGTTTTTCAGCATGGTATTTGTAATTATTGCCTTTAGATAGATTTTCTGTTTGTCATTTTTAATATTCAGGGTTATGTTTCAGAACAATTTTGATATCATGAGGGCTGCATTTTACACTTTAAAATTAAATGTGTGCGATGTCAAATGGTCACAGGACTACAAGAATTGGACACTGCAGTAGATGTGCAAATGCAGGAAGGTCAGAAGATGSATGTCTGCAGAACCTTCATGCTGATTTTCTGGGCTTTTTGGAGRAGAAAGAGCAATAACAGATGGAAGGTAACCAGGGCCTGAACTAAACAGCTCAGGGTCAGGAGACATGTAGTCTCAATGGGTTCATCCCTAAATCTGCTGTCAGAGGTAGGRGCTCTGCTGGAAATAGARGCTAAAATTAGATAAGTTAATATTCATGGTATGCATCTGKTTTCCTCAGAATCTGAAYAAAATATATTTATTAAAGTGTTTATRKTTTTATACACCATTATTTATTGACTTGTCAGATGAAATGTTTCCTAATCATGATTATTAYCTGACTGTGGTTTGTTCTATAAGCAAGTGGCAAGGCATAACACTATTGCTGGAGTTTTTCTTTATCCCAGTGGAARTAATTATGAAGTCAAGTTTATGAAAAGTCATGATTTGTGAAAGGTCTAATTTCTGCTATCCAGAAACCCGTAAGTTGGTTATTCAAGAAGTAATTAAAATCTATGAGAAACATAAATGCTTAAAAGATCCTGAACATATTAGCTCCCTATGTACAATGAGCAGGATATTTTTATTTTAAAGCTTTCTTCCCTGTAATTTTTTAAATTATCTCTTTCTCTTTTATAGGGCACAGGGCCCTTTCACAGGTGAAAGAGAAAATCGGGCTCTTTCAAAAGCAGTAGTTTAAGGACTAGTGAAAGCAAGGAATCCTAAAACAATAAGAAGAAAAGGAAGGCCCCAAGCTAGTCAGATGAATTTCTTTTAAATTAAGTCACTGCTCATTCAGAATACTCTGCACATTTCTGGCCACAAAGACATACAGTATGCAGTAGCCACACTCACGGTATGTAGAGAAAGTAGGTCACATCACCAGCAGTGCTACAGCATGCTAAAGGGACTCCAGTGAATAGAACATGAAAAAATGTTACTTTAAATCACCAGAAAGAGTAGGAATTCTGTCCAGGCTCTTTTCTAGCCTCAGGCCTTAAGCAGGGTGAGGGAATGGGTTTGACATTGGCATTAGGCAGGCACACAAATCAGCGTGCAGGGTAATGGGCCGTCAGTACATTTTTGATTCAGGCCAGGCATCTGTGACGGCAAAAGGGGCAATAGATCATTGTTCAGCACTTGTTTAGAGCAGATCCTGCTCTCTGCCAGGAGACTCTATACTGGAACAGGGTCAGTTTTTCCTGTGCAGCAGCTCTCAATCACCCCACCATACTTTCCAGCAACAAAAGTTAAAAGTGCCGGTTACCCGCAGATTCTGGCAATGCCCAGGGAACACGGAGGATTTTGCAAAGTAACACTGACSCATGATCTACACTTTGGTATAAATCTCATATACACTAAAGATGTCTAAAACAGTTCATAGATGCAAACTAACTTGCAGCACACATTTTTATTAATCTTTACAATTTYACTTGATATAACAGTTTGGTAAAGATTTTCATGCTACCTGTTTTGGGACACATTTGTTTTAAAYAATTGTATTTTATCATTTTTCCCATTAGATCTACTCTAAAGCTCACTGACAGCTCCAGTGCTATAATATCCAAATGCAAAATTTGGTTCTGAGCTTTAAGATTCAGAGTACTGAGGGMAATTCAAGGTCTCCGTCTTTATCTTCAAGGAGGTCAGTAATCTGAATTGAGTTTAGAAGATTACAAAAACTTAGCAAGGAAGACTGCACATGACAARTCTGTTCCTGAGGCACATGAAGTTTCCTGACACAGAAATAAAATTCATTGCTAGAGAAAGCTGTAGGAAAGCTAAGAAATACAGTCCTTCTCACTGTCTTCCATTACAAATCCAAGAAGCTTTGCTTCTTGTTTCTTTCACTGGCACAAAGCAGTGGAGACATATTTAAAGACAAATCCTCCCAAAATTCTGCACTACATGCATGACCTTGCCCTTGGAGGCAATGGAAAAGGATCCACATGTCAATAATATTCAAGTTGTGTAAGCACTAGGGAAGCACGGCAGAGAGCAGCCCAAGAGAACCCTAATATGCTCTGTGTTTTGTATTTTCTGTACTTTTAAGGAAAGCTCTTTTATAACATTTTTAGAAGTATCATAATGGTTTTTCATGATTTTCAGAGCAGCCTAAGGGATTCAGACATTGACAGTCCATGATTTTCATGGAAAGCTAGCAGTTATAATCCTGTAGTGTGAACAGAGCCTTTGGTGTTTGTGCTATGCTTCAACACACATCCAGACAAGTTACTCCAGTGACTGGGCACAACATTCATAAGGTGCTGCTGAGTTTATATGTCCCGTGGTGATGTTATTTAAGGTCCAACAGCTCAAATCAGGGAGGGAAGGAGAGAGAAAGGGAGGGAGAGATAAATGCTGGATAAGTACCAATGGAAAAATCTCAGTACCCTAAATGGATATAACACTCCTACCCCARGACTAAGGACAGATGGATGCTGGGTTGTCCCACCATGTGCCTTGTACTCAAAAAATAATGTGATTCCCTGATGTTGTGTTTTGGAAAACAAGCTATTATGCTGCTCATTGCTACTAATAATTTTAGCATTACTTGGCTGCTAATTGTCTCAGATATTCAGGCTTTCAGAAGAGATTTTAGAGAGTATGATGATAGAAGGGAGAAGGTCAATGGTGAAAAATTAGGGAATGAAGCTGATTTGTTACATTAATTAGTTGAAATCCCACACAAAGTGACAGCTTTCTTGATTTTGTAGTGCATTTTATACATACAAAACAAATGTGTCATATCATGATCAAGTATTCAGATGGAAAATGCTAATTGCATAAATGCTGCCTCACAGWCAGGGACTTTTCAAACAGTGGGCAGGCCCTTGTTGCTGCCAGTGCCTGTCAGTGTGGCAGGAGCTCCCCTGTCACRATGCCACTGCACTGCATTCTCCCCCAGAGCAGGGCAGTGCTGTCCCTGAGTCACTAAACTCATTTTAGCATCTCCATCCTGCATTCACAACCTGTGCTGTTATTATTTGGGGGGCAGTAGCTTAGCAGAAGGAAAAGTAGAGACGGCTAGCAAGAAATTCAGAAGCACAAGAGAAAAGGTAGTACAACACTGAATCACAGGCACATTAAAACTATGTAAAAATACTTGGATTAAAAAGCTGAACCTACCAGTCATCACAAAAGCTTTGACACAATGGAACAGCCTGAATAGCAGCAGTGTCGTTGGGATGGATCCAGCGAGCAGCATGTGGAGAACACCGGTAAAAGCACTCRATTTTCTTTGTGAAATCTTCACAGCTGTTGTAGATGAGAAAAGCCAAAAATAAGCCTGTTTCTGAGCATCAAGGCTACAGCCTCATTTTCTCGGCCTGCTTTGATGTGGATGCAATACTACAGATTAGGAGAAAAAGACAGAGAAGCATCCTTTGGCCCTGCTAATGCCTAAGTTTAAAAGTCATTCCTCTGGCATTGTGTACAGACTCTGACTGTGCAATTACCACAGCCAGCTACAGCACAAATGTTTCCATGCATATTTCAGCCCTATTTGTGTAAGCTTTCCATAAACTTTTGAGGCCTTGAGTTTTCCTGGCAGCAGCAATTCCAGGCAATAATAAAATGTAGTTTAAAACTATAGTACAAAACTTTGTCTGTGCTGTAGCCTCACTGTTTCACTAACTTTTAGATTTTTCCCACAGCCCAGCTGAAGTTACTTAAAATTGCACACTGTGCTGCTCTCCTGGGAGTGGCAGGCAAGAGCTGTTACTTTTTAACATCTGTTTTTGCTTAATTGTTTTGTACTTTCATCCCTTTATTTCTGTAACTTGCCGTGTTTCACAGCTTTAACATCTAAGGGGGTACTAAAAATCTTAATTAAGGAGACATTCTTCATGGTTACAAAGCCCACAGGACTACAAGAATTTTTATTCTGAATTTCCAGACGTTTCATTTCTGGACTTTTTTTTTTTTTTTTTTCCTATGAGATTTAATAATCTAGCTGATGCGCTTTCTAAACAAAGGAAGAAGCCTGGTCTCTGGTACAGATCACACTCTCTGGTTAATGCTGGAGAGCTACAGAGGTGTGGTGTGGTTGTCACCTGTTGGGTTTATGACTGGTTTGCATTGTCAAATCTGGTTCTATACTGAAAGCAAACTTGAAAAAACATAACCCTGTCTTGATGTAATGGCATAAATAGTATAGACTTAGAGATTTGTGGGTTTGTGTGAGAGGAGTGGGAGAGTCTGAGGTTGGTCGGGTATGAGAAAATGTGATGGGAACTAGGCTGGGTGATATAATCTCTAGGGCCACCTAATGTCCATCAGCAGCTGGTGGCTGCCTCAGCCCAGATCTGTGGAACCAGGACACAGAAAACATCAAAGCTGACTTACGATTTACTGAGCTGCCCACATCTGTTCCAGTAGCTGTTGCTTACTTTAATTACCGGGGAATGAGCCAATTGCTCTGTGAAGTCTGCATAGCAACAGGAAGCTGTTGGGAATAAAACACAGATTTTGCAATAAGTATTTCTTTTTAACACTGTATTTGGGAGACACAAAATATAAGATRAATCTGGTTTGGACCATAGCATGATAAAGTCTCTTGGTGATAACTAGAAGATATACTCAAGCTCTAACATTTTTGGTTATGAAAGTGTAAATGCTAAGTGTGGTGGACTGGCATAAATAGTGCTTTGTCAAGTTGTGCCCAGAGAGTCCTAAGAATTTTACAAATGTTCTGCCCAGTGGCACATCCTGAGGGATACTAACTCTCAAAACTACCAAACATTAAAAAAAAAAGTGTTGAAGAATTGGAATAAGTACTGTACTTTGCTTGCAATAGAATTTTGATATAGACTTTTCCCTTTTGGTGTCTGCTACAATACATTTTTATACTTAATTACAATGTGGTAAACATTTTTAAGCAGATGGAGCTACAAGAAAAGCAAACTGCATCAGAATTTTGAAAAGAAAATAATTTAAGTCAATGAGAGTTTTGCAGCTGACTTTGTTAAGACCCTGAATTTTACTCTCAGTTTGCATGCAGCAAAATGCCAATGAAGGAAGCTTTTCAAACACAATCTATAYTGCATTTTATATATTTTTGAGAAATTAGAGAAACTGCTAAAACAATGTGTACATGTGTGCAATGCTGTACTTCTTGACCATATTTTGAAAAAATTAAATCACTCTTACCTTTAGAGTACWGAGTGCACTCTTGCATATTTGGCTCAGGACTTGGCTTCAGTTTTTGGGTGTCCCCTTCGAGACATCCATATTTTTGGCAGGTGGATGATGTTATGACAGCAAGGAGGGTGATAGCAAACCTCAGCATTGTTCTTCAGCTCTTTTTCCTGCACGGAGAGAAATCTTTGTTTACATCCTTTATTTCTCGGAGAGCCCATAACATTAAAAGGAAGGACAGCATTTAAAATACCACATAAACAATAATAAAAAAATAAGCTCAGCAAAGATGCACACAGAAATATTGACACATTTTCCCTTCCTCTTTGCTTATAACTGAACACTTACCCTTCTGTTACATTATTTCTGAAGTTTGGTGGCAAGTGATAAAAGTCATAAACAATTCAGGCTAMGTTTGTTATAATTTTCAGTATTTAAGAAAAGTATTTAAGATTTCTTACACTGAGCTGAATTATTTTTTAATCCTTCCAAGAGACATTTGTATGTTTCACTAGATTTGAAGAAAATATTGTTTAGTTCTAAAACCTGAAGAGTTTTTTTGCACACTTGGAAATTACACATTAAATGCAGCTGCAAGTGAAATAGTGGTGGCCACCACCTGAACTGGATAAATGACTTTGAATACTTGCCTTTGTTGAAACTATGTTAATTTATATTTAAGAATCTGAGCTGTTATTTTCTTCCTCTTTTGTAGAGTTTGGTCAAAAAGGCAAGATAAAAACGTTTYGTCTTTATGATTAAAATTTCTCTAAACACAGGCTATATACTAGTCAGCTATAAAGATAAATCTAGAACTTGTTACATAAATCAATGCATTATTTTTTATACATGTTATTAAATTAATCCTTCATTCTTTAGTTAAATATTCCTGTTAATTTTTTGGAATAATTTTGCCTGAATAAGCACTGCAGCTCTTCTATGTACCTAGACTTTTCAGATATAAAGAACAACTTATCCAGAAGAAGAAAACTATCTCTTCGAATTCTCAGTAATTTCTCACCTCGTTTTCTTTCCTTCTGGATGATACTTCTCCCTGGAACAGGAACATAGTAAATTGCTTTTCCCATTTTCCAATTTATATACACACCATCTGGCATCAGTACTCCAGAATTTGTTTGCCCTGGAAGAGTTCCTTGACCCTTTGGAATGCTAACACAGATTTATCTCAAAAGCAGATGMAATGACCAGCACATAATGCCCTTTTATTGCTTGCAAACGTCGACATGATAAAGAGGAAAGTACAAACATGRGTTAGAATTAGAAAAACAATAGCTCTCCTATAGTTCAAATGCCATTAACCCCTCCTGCCTAATTTTTCAATGATTCCTTGTATTATTAATTATTAAATTAATTTCTGCAACAGTTTCATTGAGCTCTTACCATGAATTCAGGCTTCAGTGAATTCACGACATTAATTGCTTCTTATTTCAGCCTGACCGGCTTAATTCTGACTAATGGCTTTCCTTGTTACACAGTGATATTACTGCATTCCCTGGAAGAGAGTCCATGTCTCCTGATTCCCAGTACTTTGCWCTCTCTTTGCAAGATCCCTTCAAAACCTGCTGCTGTTCCCCCTGGTTGCTCCACCTGTCTCCTATGTACCTTACAACCAGTCTCACAAGCACTACAAGAAATGGTTGATTGTACCAACGATAGTGACTCCTGATGAGATTTCACTGGGAGAGCTGCTTTCTGCAAAGAGCATTTGTATCTAAACATAAACCATTGGTTAAGGTAGACATGGTGATGACAAATTGTTGCACTCATTTTCACAGCTTGTCTTGCTGTACCATGAAGAGCAGCACCCCTCAGTACCTCGCAATTATTTAGATACATAAGGAGAGCAGCATCTGTTGTTTTTGTGTTTTTAATAGATTGATTTGTCAGATAATATTCTGAGGCCATTGTCTACTAACCTTATTTTTGAAAAGGCAAACATTGGCACAGTAGAAGTGTGGGATGATTCTCAGTGAGCAAAGGCACGAGCATGATAATAGAACAATTTCTATAAGCTATAAGCACTGATTCCTATTCTAGCTCTAGTAAATGCCTCAAGGTGAAAGTCTTGCTGGCCTAAAAAAAGTCTTTTCCAGATGAGTGGAAACTGAGCAATTTTTACGTTCCAGAATGAATTTAATTAAGATGAGTTTAGAGAATGAATTTAATTAAGGCAAGTTTAAAAAGGCATGAAGTAACTATAGGAGAAAATGAAGTAAATCTAATGGCTTATTACCCATGCTTTCACCTCATGTGGCTTGATCTAGCATTGGCTGAAATTTGTAGAGCTCCTTGCTGTTTTGCAAAGTAAAGGATTCATGCGTGCTACTCGGCACTTGGATCTGTGTATGAGACAAAATAAAAACCAAAGAATAATAGGAACATTCACTTTCAACCCTGTGAGGAGTGGATGAGCTGACCAGCCTGGTGAAAAGCACAGAAATAGTCCATGCTCTGCTCCTCACTGCTCAGCTTGTGTGAAATACACGGACACTGGTGAGGTGTCAGCATGCCAGGAGGTTCTTGTAATGCCTCTGCTCACTGAATTGGCATACAAATTATATTAAGCTATAGGAAACTGGGATAGCTTTCAGGCATTGAGTATGAGCCAAATGGGACCACTTGCTGGGAGATTAGGCAGAGTTTCTAGCAGYGGGAAGGAAAATTGTCATATGTTTGTGATTTCCCAGACTTGGCTTTGGTTAGCAGTACATGTAAGCAGGCTCAGGCTAAGGAGCTTTTAGTGATCTCGGCTATACATCTTCATCTCCTGAGAAGGGAATCTCAATTCTTTTTTTCTAGAGGTATTTTYTGCCAATTGTTTGGTCTGATATCTTACATTGGGGAATTTGTGAAAGGAATTTTCTTACCTCTTGGATCATTTATCTTTGTTAAAATTTGACATATGTTCAAGCACTCASTGATACTCTTGTACTTTTAAGACTCCTACTACCATTTAATTTTAACTTAAACATCAGTACCCTGCAACCTCTATTCATCTTTCCASAAGCTAGAGTGAAAGCATGCATGATACTGAAGCGTTGCCATAGACAAAAAGTCAGGCACCACAACAATACATTRTTATAATCTGATCTAATTGATAGTGGCCAGCAGTGTTAGTAAAACCGTGCATCYATTCCAAAACCACAAACACTGCTATACTAGGTCTCAAGAGTCATCTACCTGAGCAATTTCATTCTGGCATGAGCCACTGGCAGAAAATTAGGGAAGAAATGTTTAAAAAATAGAGTTTTCTAACTTCCCARCTTCTGGCAATCAGTTTAGTAACTATGTGAACTGACATCTCCTAACTCAAGAGTGATTCCTGCTTTGTGAGTCAGATCTCTTTAATGACTGCAGCAAGCTTTCATGCTTTTATATTCTTGGTAAATCTGCAAAGCCGATGTGGTTAAGGGAAAAATTGTTTGTGCTTCCAACCAGTGACAATTGCCAGATCCATTTCCCTTCTTGGCACCCTGAAAGCGTAATAATAGTGTGACTGGAGGGAGACTGAGTTTCAGGAGTGTAAATTAGAGCATTTGGCCTGTTATAGCTTTATTAGAGATGGCAATGTGTGCTAATGAAATTAATCTGTTTGTTCCTCATGTCTCAGCAYGAGTCTGCATGCTCAGAGGTTGGAAGTGTTTTTCTTGTTAACTGTAACAAGAAATGTAATTAGGAGCACAGGTTGTTATCTAATTTACTGAAGCTCCTTTAAACGCAGAATTGCATTTAAAGCTGCAACAAGAGCATGTTATTTGATGATCAGTGAAGTATATAACCTGGATTGTCATTATGTCAGACTTTAGAACTAAGAATTTGTCTTCGCAAGTCCTGGTTGAATGTATCATGTCACAAGTCAAGCTGAATGCCAAGGGAGACACTCCAGATGGATTCAGTCTGGCACTTCCTATTCTGGAAAAAAAAGCTGAGGTCAAATTTGAATGCTACTGAATCTGAGGTGTGATTTGTTTCAGTTCACTTTGGTGTGGCTGGGATTTCTCCTATTTATTTTCTTGTTATAAGGAATACATCACAAAATGAAGTAAGGCTTACTTGCTTTATTTGAACACACAAATGTTGCTGAGCTAGTTCTCCAGCAGGGCACAGGAATGACAAAAGCACCAGTAATTTTGTATAATAAAGACAGTGAGTCAGTGGTGGGTAAAAAAGCAGATATTTTAATGAATGGTAGGTTTAAAAAGAAATCACAAGCCAAACCAACAAAATTATAATTGTAAAAATGTCATTTTAAGTCCCACGTTAGACATTTCAAAATTAAAGGGGACAAAAACCTACTTAYTTCAGCTTATTGCTGAGCTGAAAGCACCTCTTGAAAGCATAACAGAATGCTCTTCCTTTGTTCTAGTCTTTCATTTGCCTTTCACATGCTGCTGCTCTGTTACTGTGGGGTTCCTTGAACCACTAACAACTACTGTTAGTTTTTCTRCAAAGAAGGGGCTTTGGTTTGGGTAGCTCCTGGCTGGTGTGAAGGGTGCTCTTAYAAGTGACAAAGAAAATCTGTGTCCAGTTTGACCTATACTCCAGAAATATCCAGCTGCAATCTTGTTTTGAATCTAGACCATTAATATTTGATTGAATTTTCTACAATCACTTAAGAATAATGAATTTGCTCTTCGGGGAATATCAATAGTATTTTTTAAAAAAAAATTACACTTGTATTTTGGGTATTTATGATTTGAATAGAGATAATGCCTAGATGTCCCTGTATGAAGTTGTGATGCAGAATTTAGCAGTATTTGGTGCCAATACTGGATTGGGGATAGCCCTGTCCTACATCCCCCTTTTCTGCCTTGATCCTGTGCTGCCCCTTTGCCTCCACTCTCCCGGCACAACTCACCAGATGGGAAAACTGATCCAACAAAAAGAAATCTAGTGCTTCCTCCCTGCATCCAGTGTTTCTGGGTGAATCAGTTTCAGTTTATAGCATGGCTGAAGAAGAGTTTTGTTGCTGAAAAGGGTGGTATCACATTGAGAGAGACACACGTGAGGGTAGCACTGGCAGTACTTCCAGTCAGAGCTGCCAGCCTCTGAGCCCCACTGTGTTGACATTGTGTTGTTTTTTTTTAATTGTTATGTTGAACACCTTGTAATCAAAATGAAGAGCTGACAGGTCTATAGAGAAAACAAATAATGCAAGCACAAGGTAGCAGTGAGCTCATACTGGTCAACACATTAAAAGGCAGTGGCTGGAAACCACGAGATGAGTCATTACTGAGCTTTTCCTGTTAGTATCACTGCAGGGATGAATGTTAAGGAGGACACAGCTGAAACCCATGTTGTGTCTCTGATGAATGACTCCCATACATGCCATATTAATTTTAGATAGCTTGACTCATTGTCCTGTGATGATTCTGTGGTTAGAAAATTGACCACAACACTCATGAAACAGGTATTTTTTGCCCAGTACCTTTGTTTACATTGTCATCTCTCTCTCTGCAGCTCTCAAATGGCTCTGCTCTCTGTTGTATCAACCAAGACTTGTTTTTGCTTCCAAATCCCTTCTCAGCTATCTATGGCCTCTTTGACTGTTGCCTTTCAACACAGACATCTTAAGTCTCTTGAAGTATCCCAGTGCCAGCCTTCACAGCACACCTGTYGGATTTCCATGGCTGCTGTTTGGTATTTGTCATCTCCTATTTGGGAGCTGTTTCCGTAAGTAACGGTAGAACCATGTGTAATCCTCCCACTGACCCTTCTCAAATCTCATCTTTGTTTGAGTGCCAAAGAGAGGGTGACAACAGTTAGGATCTGAGTCCACTCCTGCTGGCCAATACCTCTCCCTTCCTAATGTGCTGCTCTTTTTGGACCTTTCAGAAATACACACAAATATACATATTTAAGTGCATATGTAATTTGTTCTCTGTTAACACCCACGGTAACAGCTCTGCTGTGGCAATTGCTGTACAATCAAGTCCAAGCTGACAGTGAAAGCAGCACATTCACTAGTCTCTTCCTCACTTTAARGCTCTAATGTGTTTGATGAGGTTTTGTTGCTAGGAAGTGCTGTTAACTATTGCACTAAGCTCTCATATTTCACAGCCATAATTTTTAACTTCTATTACATATTTGCATATTTATATCTTCTGCTTCCATATCAGAATATGATACCTAGAACAAGGTTAGAGCAGTGCAGAGCTGTCACTTTGACATATTGCATCCCGTGAACAGGGACACATGTCCTTCATGGTATAAAAAGAAGGAAAATAACTATTGGAAAGCAAATCATATCCAGTTATGAACTGGAATTTTGTTATATCTAGATCTAATAATGGCCATCCAAGTGTCAGTTGGTTTACTTCATTGGTCTGTCTAGAATACCACTAATAGTGGTGGTTTCCAGTGAAGATGCATCAGAACAATATATGGTATAATACTTCAGACTTGGACTTAATGATCCTTGTGGGTCCCTTCCAACTCAGAATAATCTGTGATTCTCAAATAGCAGACCTCACTAGATCCACATCATGAGTAAATTTACCTAGACCGTGTCAAGGTCCCGGACTTAGTAATTCTCCCATGTTTGTTTGGAAAATCCATKGTTTCTTACCATTTTCCTGGGGCCTGGGGGTGGTGATGGGGAGGTGTACTCCATGGTTGCACTCCTGTGCTGTGCAGGCAGCATGCATTGCCAGCCTGGCAGGGCTGGGACAGGGATCTTGAACTTTGGTGAACAAAATGATGCCTCATTCTGTAAAGAGTAACGGATTAGTCTCAGTCAGAGCTTTGCCCAGCACATCTCACTAGCCTGCTAGGCTCTGTGGACTACTTTATTACCTGTATTTTTTATTTTGCTTATAACTGGTATTCTCTGCTTGTATTATGCTGTGGGTTTTTTTTTTTTTTTTTTGTGAATCTTGAAGAAAGAATGCTGTCACAGTGGAGTTGGGGAAACAGGCAGGAGTCACGGTGATGACATGCAGCCTGTTAATTACTTGTCATTACTGACATTCTGTGCAGGTACAGCACCACATGCYGCAGTCCTGTGCCTTCCTCCTGCCTGACTGCACATTCCCAACTGGCAGACATTAGTATTCCACTGTAAGCCCCAAAACTTGTCTGTGAATACCATTAGAACTGGGTCACTAACAGAAAGTGCGTGACAGATTCACATGCAGAACAACCAAAGCCATTTCCTCTGTCTCGTACAGAGCACAAATACTGAGAAAGAAGGTTGTGTATACAGTGTGAGTGGAATGACAAATGACAGGATGCAGTGATAGACTTGTTTGGTGGCATTAGTGATGCAGCTCTGCCTTGGAAACAGTGGAAACAGGTGATCAGCTGTGTTATGTGTGGCATTGATTTTGCCAAATGGTCAAATTTAATAGAAATTCAAATGATTAAGTATTTCATTTTGAAGAGGARATTCCCTTGCCCAGCAGAATGACTTCTACTATTTAGCATTTTCTATTCTGTTTGGAATAAAGAGGTTTGAACCTCACAGCTTTTGGCTGCATATCTCTACTCCAGCTCCAGGAATTATTGCTGTAGCTGYGCGCTAAGCAGTCATAAAAATGTTGCAGAGGAATTTGTCATTCCAGAAAATATTGTGGAGTAGACTGTGTTCTGCCTTACCAAAGTTCCTTTAAACCAGCTAGAGAGGAATGGAAGGGAATTTTTCCTGATACTGTCATTCCAGCTACCTTCGAGCATGCTGAGACCTTTGTAATGGAGAAAATGCAAGATGAAAGTCAGGGAAATATCTGGAACTGCAAAGAGAAACTGCATTAACTGAATATCAGCACATGACCTACACTGTGGTGCCTTGCTCTGTGTTAGTCAGTTTAGATAACATAAGAATCACCCCCTTTATAAGCCTTTATTAATTATTCTTCTGTCTTTTTTTGATGTGAGRGAAGATTTCTGGAGACAAACACCATGAGCATAGATATGGCACCACACTGGGCTCTGCCTTGTTCATCTGTACCCCTTTTCCCTGCAAAGCCTGTCATGATTTGTTCAGTTTTATTTAAARCTGAGAAAAATAAAGTTCAGAAAACCAGCTCATATGGAAAAGAAAAATCAGGTCACTCAGACTGGTCTGCAGATTCAGGTCATATTCAGTGACAAGTGTAAATGGAAAAAATATGAGAGAAACAGTAAAATGAGGAGTATTTTTCCTATTCTGTTAACACGAAACCTCACTGTTCTTTTGTTTCAAAAATATTGGAAAGACATTTTGAGTCCAAAATACTAAACAGGGATTAAACAGAGAAGGAAATAGGCCAGAAGCAAATGAAACACAATCTTTTCACAAGTAAAATGTCCTATTAACCACCAAATGACTTTTTGATTTGGAGAGATGAAAGAGATTTTAAATTTTTTTATTAAAATACAGAACCAGAAGGCAGTTATTTGCAATTCTGTCTAACAACTGAAGATTTGTTTCTAATATGTTTATTTGTTTAGTATGTTAGACAGGTAATGCTATCCACATCCTCACAGTGACTTTTCTTCCTGTATGCRTGAATTCCTTTCTGGCACATGAAGCAAACAGGTGTGAGCCAGAGCAAGGTGTCCCACAGGCCATAACCAACAAATAACTAATTGGCATCTGCGTTGCAACAGGGCGAAGATCCAGCCAAATTATGATGAGGCACCGTGCCATCCTAATAGACTCACATTAGCAAGGATGCCAAGATTCCATAAATTTRCATTATTTACATTTAGTTAGAGCAGAATTCCCAGCTGGGAAGTTCCACATGGTTGTCCATCCCTAGCATATATAATTATGATGGAAAAAGATCTTTGTGACTAATCCAGCATCCTGAAATWGTTTTCAGCAAGCATTTAAACAGTAATAATTACTTAAAAATGCCCCCACTCTTCTACCTCAATAAATCGTTGGAAAGTATACTTTTGTTGTCTTTGTACAAAATAAATAGAATATTTATACAATTAGATTTCCTGGTTGAAGATGTATAAGCCTTTTCAGCTTGGTAAAAAGGAAAAATGAGTTATTTTTTCTGCAGCAGCAGCAAGGCTCCTGACTACATAACAGTGAAGAAAAAAACCCCAAACTTTGAAGTTGCTTTTGTGAAGAATGAATGCACAAACTGCTAACTTAAACCCTCAGGAAATAATGTGCAAAGACAAAAATGCCAAGAGGGTATGAATTATTGAAATAATACACAAGATAATTATATTCTCTGATCACTCCTTGAGGTAATGAATCTCTGAAGGTTTGTCTTTTCTGCCGAGAAGATGGTGAACTACATCTTAATCCACCCGATAAGAAGGRGAGGGGCACAGCTGGTGAACATTCTCCTGCAGCTCAGAGTTCCTGTGGAGGGGTGAGGGACGCCCAAAGATGCTTCACTCACCTGACCACTGCAGGGCTGGGGCTTGGATCCCACTGTGTGCTCTTTTTCCAATGCTATCGTCTATGTATGACATCACTGGCAAGGTCCTGCATTCACCCGAGATTTTCAGGGACAATTAAAGGGTTTATTGACAGGGAAGCTGGATTCTGCTCGACATCTGAGCTGATCCTGATASGGATCAGGATGACGCATAGAAAGTTCTACCAGAATATGAGGAAGAACTTTACCCTGTGGGTGACCACACACTTGTACTCAGGTTGCCCAGAGATTGTCTGGGCAACTCCAGAGGGAGTGTCCCTCCCTGGAGATACTCCAGAGCCATCTGGATGCAGTGCCGGGCCATTCGCTGTGACGCGACACTGCTTGGGCAGAGAGGCTGTAGCTGATGACCATCGAGACCCCTTCCAGCCTGGTTTGTGATTCACAGAATCGCACAATTGTAGAATCTCAGAATGGCAGAGTCACAGAACGGTTYGGGCTGGAAGAGACCACAGTGATYATGTGRTRGGACCTCTGTGCTCAAGCAGGGTCGCCTCAGAGCGCGTGGCACAGCACTGCATCCAGACGGCTCTGGAATATCGCCAGGGACGGAGACGGACTCTGTGGGACAGAAACGCTGCCCTCACTCCCKCGTGACTCTCCCACATGGCGCATCACACCTCCCTCTACTGCCTCCTGTGAGGCAGCCCTGCCATGGACGCAGAGGTTGTTCCGGCCGGAGGGGTCACCCCTAGCCGGGACAGCTCTACCTGAACCCCGTCCCCAGAGCACSCACCATCCCCTCCCGYCCGCCCGCCCTCAGCGCCCCCAAGTCTCGCTCCTCCTCCCGCCGCGAGCCCGCTGCTCTCGCGATAGCGGGCGGCGCGCGGGGCGGGAGGGGGCGGTGCCGCGGCGGCCGCGCTCGC
>NW_026623260.1:1295951-1373671 GCF_030028575.1 Malurus melanocephalus | reverse complement strand
GGGGCCCGGGCCGTGCCGCCACCGCCGCTGAGGAGGAGGAGGAGGAGGAGGAGGAGAAGAAGCCGCCGCCGCGATGAGGAAGGGCCGCTCTCGGGGGGACAAAGCGGCGCCGCCGCCGCCGGCGCGGAGGGAGCCCGGGCGGGCGGTGTCCGGCAGCGCGGCGGAGCGCAGAGCCGCCCTGCTGGGGGGCGGCGGCAGGAAGGAGCCGGAGGACGCCCGGGCCGCGGGGGCGCCGGAGCGGGTAAAGCCGGGGCGCGGGGCGGGGGTCGCCGTTGTTATGGAGACGCGCCCCGCGTGGCGGGGCCGGGCCGAGACCGCGGCGCTCCGGGGGGAGAGCGGCCGAGGGGCGCGGGGACGGGGCGCGGGGAGGGGGCGCGGGGCGCTCGGTGCGGCAGCAGCCTCCGAGCATCCTCGCACGCTCCGTGCGCTCCCGCAGGTAGGTGCCCCCACGGGAGCCAGGGGTGGGAGCGGTGGCGTGTCCGTGCCGGTGYTGCCGGCGTGGCGGGAGTGAGTGGTGCGGGAGCCGCGGTGCCGGGAGCCTGCCCGCGTGCTGGGGAAGGAGAGAAGGATGCAGTGAAATCGGGTGTGTGCTCTTCTGGCTGGTGTTACTAATGACAGAACACATCTTTCTAGTAACCCTCTGTAGGTCACTCCTAATCGTGATGGCAATTATGATGCGTTTTCCAGCATTTTTAGGTCTTAATTCCAGACGTGGTTTATTTAGGAAACAAACCGTACCTTTGCAGAGACTTGAAAATGCACAGGCTTGTTACRYGTGAGGGTGTGTAAGTTCMATATGTCCAYTTCTRTGTCTTTCATAGCCAYAAAARTAGGATCTGCTGATTGGTGSTTRGGATGACAAGGATGAGAGACCSGAGAGATCCTAAATCAAAGTTCAGRRTCATCAAACACTTTGTTTTAATGGTCCTAGCTTTGCCAAAGATAAAAACGGGGGATGACACTTTGCAGTTGAAAAATATAGGTGACAACTGATGCTATTTTTTTGCTTATTTGAAGAGAAGGAGAAAGTATCAGAAGTATGAAGACTCCGGGGATGCAGTAATTCACTGCTCTGTTTTGCCACTTTTTTGGAGCAAAGAGAAAAACTACGTTCTTTGTCAAAAAGATGTCCTAAGTTTATGTTACTGTTGCAGATGCACAGGTTTATGCTATTTTAAAAATAATTTCTTAGGTGTTTTTCCCTGGAAAAACTGCATTACATGGTCTTCGATTATAGGGGCCTTGGATTTTGGCTTTGACCAGTGGATATYTCTTGAATACACATTTATCAGACTTGAAGAAGAAGAGACCTCTATTATTTTATTCTCTGGCGCTTTGTTAAGCCAAGTGGTTAAGAGGTGCTGCTGCTTTTGATGTTCATTCTTTTTTGAAACAATTAAGGAATGCTGCAATTTTTATTCAGGAAAAAAAATCTAAAATCAGAAGAGGTCACTCGGTRTSTTCCCAGCTRTCYATTAAAAGRACAAATTTGTAGGGCTACCAAATGYAACAGCGAGGTGTTKKTTGTACTGTTTTGACACATTGTTTATGATATTGACATGGAGATTGAAGGAAATTATTTCCGTTCTTGGTTGTTGGGAAGGAAACTTACAAATCGCGCATACAGAACACGCTGTGTTGAATAATGTATTGAACACTTGGGAAGTTTCACCAAAACAACCCCAACACTTTCTCCAACGGGGAAAGCTGCAAATTTGGAAGTGTCAATTTTTGAGATGCACAAGGCTTTCTAATGGGTGATAGTGCCAATTTGTGTTTACCTTGTGTGCTCTGACTAGGACCTGATGTGACTTGTAAGAACAGATCTTTGTGTGCTGGCAGGTGTTCGGTGTGATGGAGGAGTTTTTCAGCTCAAGTTAAGAAAGCTTCTACTCAGCCATGTGTGAGATGCCCCCCCAACTTCTAAAGAAAACTTCTCATCCCCTCTCCCTTTTTGTCTTTCATTTGAGGTTTTGTAAATGTGGTAAACAACTGCAAATAAATTGATATGCTGGGCAAATGTAACAAACAGCATTTCTGTCTTTAATATCAATAATTCAGCATTTATTTAAATGTTGGTTTTTGGTAGTGTGCGTGTGGTAAATAAGGCCTTCTGTGATGCAAAAGACAGTGAGATACTCTGTTTTCACAGATCCAGCTTGTAGCTTGACARGTATTTCCTTTGGGGCCACTTCTGATTTGAGTAACCCTGTTGTTCCTGAGCCTGTAACATGCCCTCAGCAGTGCCAGTGCAACAGTGTGCACAGCTGCAGTGAACCATTCTGGATTAAATTCAGATCCCTTTGTTTGCCATACATTTGCACAAGTCTGTGGCTGGGAGAGGCTAAGCCACTCTAGTGTTGAAAAAAGTCCTTATCAAATTGTGACTGCAGCAGTTAATCACTGTACTGACCTTAAGGCCTTTGAAAATCTGGTCCTTTGCTGTGCTTATAGTTCCGACATGCATACGATTAATGTTTGTGCTTTCTCCTGAGTTACGCAAGAACGTAAAAATGACTGTACTTGATCACATTAAAGATCCCTCTCGCCCAGTATCCTGCCTCTCCAAGCTGCCAAAAACAGATGCTTGGAGAAGAGTATAGTGTATATTGAGGAAATGCCTCTCCCAGCCTCCAGTAATTTGTGGCTCATAGGTTTCCGGAACTGGAGGTGATATTTGTTTTTAGAGCCCCCAGTGGGTTTTTTCTTCTATGAATTTGTCCAATCAGTGTTTGAAGCCATTTATGCTTGTAGCATCCACAACATCCTGTGGCTGAGTTGTAGGGCTTAAACACATTTTGTGTGGGAAAAACACTTATTTTTGTTTGCTTTTAAATTCTCTGCCTGCTTGGTTTCATGCCTYGCTTTTTACTTCTTGTATTGGAAGAGGCTGTGAAAAAGAGAATCCATGGTATTCTGTGTGACTTATGAGTTGATGACTCTTTCTTTTATTTACCATCCCTTGCTTGTGACTGTTCCAGAGGCATTTTAGAAAGGAGTGACTTTACCTCTTCGMTTGTCCTTGCTGTCTTCTTTTCACCTTTTGCAGGTGTGTTCCTGAYTGGAGACAGTGATGCAGGAATCTGAGGAACAGGGTTGGGTTACAATATCGAGGACCAGCTACAGTATTTCAGTGTATGCCACCCAGTAAACTTACATGGCGGATTAGGTTTTACTCTTTAATCTTCCTGTATTTTCTTGGCAGTCTTTAAGCAGTGAATTGGCACTTCTGTGGAACTGTGATAATTCCAGCCACTCTTCTAAGTGGTAATAACTAGTTCAGRATTTGTCATTTGTCATTCAAATGACATTGCATACATAAGTTTTTGTTTTTTTTATATACTATGCATCACTTTACATTTACCTGCTATTTTACAGCTCACTTAAACAGTGTCATTAAAGTCTTCTTCAGATCCTTGGGCCATTGCTTTTGCAGTCTTTGATAACTTTAAGCATTGTCAGCAAACTCTGTCATGTGTCAAGCTTCTTTGCTAGATTTTGCTTTAAAATATTGAAGGTGTTGATCCCATAAGGGATCCTTGTGAGACTCCACTGGTGATGCATTCTGTTTTGGGAAAAAAGCCAATTGCTCCATCTTATTTCCTGTGCATCAGTCATTAATTCATGACTAAATTGTCCTTCTTACCCCATGACAGTTTAGTTTCATTGAGTGAGGGCGTCTTTGTCAAACACAGCCCACTTGGATTTCCATGAAGGAGCAGCTTAATCACTGTAAGTTTGCTGACTGCATTGAAGGAGAAAAATGGGAAGTTGAGGTGAAAGTGATTGTTACTTAGGAATGACAGTCACCCTCAGCCAGAGGCATATTTTRAGCACTGTTTCCTTATCATGCTGACATAATTAGTTTTAAACATTGTTATATTTATAGTGAAAGATTTCACATGGATCATAGCCAATATTTGTCAGAGTTGCTGTTACTAGCATTTTCTGCTTCAGGTAGAAGACAAAAGTCCTCACAGAAATGATTCTTCAGTTTCTAGAAGATGGCTGTAGAGGGTTATGATGGAATTATACAAGACTGTGTTGTTCTGCAGAGGGTAGGTAGCAAACAGCAKTTCACTGTTTCCTCTGGTATCCAGTGATGACTCAGACTTTGCAAGAGGTGGATCTTCGTGCTAAAGAAAATACATGTATTTTTTATCATTTTCCCCTAAGGGATGTAATAGATGCAAAGTTAGGAGTGAAGATTATTTAATAGRTATACTCAATCCACCTGAGGACAACCCCTGACATCAGCTATAATCTAGGAGARCCCTGGARTGGGGCAAATGCATGATTCTTTCTTTTACTTGTCTGCATGGAATGCCCTTGTTATTTTTTGTAGGTTTTTTTCCATGAGGAGTGGGTGTTAACGTGTTCCTAACAAACCTAAATGCTGTTTTCCCTTGAGACCAGAGGGACGATAAACAGAGGTGAGGAAAACTGAGGTATTGTGGCAGGTCTAGTGGGATGTAGGTTGAGAGTCAGAGAGTAAAAATAGAGAATACTGAGCACTGAGCATCACTGAGTGACATTTTCTGCTCTAAAGGCCTGCAGGGAACCAGTGAGTGCCACCCAGGAGTGCTTGCTTGGAGATGTGACAAGGTGAGGGAACAGAAACAAACGCCATCACTTCTGACAAGCTTCCCTGTCTTGCTGTGGGTGGCTATGGAAGGATTTAASAGTTGATTCCACAACTTTGTGGCTTTGTTAGGAGGAGATGAAGGGGAAAACAATAGCAGGATCTCAGAAGGCAGTCTAAGGAGCAGGTAGAGGACTGCAAGTTATAGAGTCAGGATTTGGGGGTAKATGGACCATTTGTTGTATATCGCGTTTAACTCGGCTGGTTCTCATGGAGAGCTGGACYGAAATGTTGCTAAACCTGAAGGCTCCCCTGCTGTGTCTGTTTGTTGTATAGGAAATGTTCAGCTGATGCCAGCAGGAAAACTGCAAACACAGTACAGAGAAGGCCAAAAACCTCCTTAGTCCAGCTTAGTTTTGTATTGGGGAGCCCTTTCTGTAGGGCAGTCAGTGCAGTSAGCTGCCTCCGCTGGAAATTTTGACCTACCTGAAGAAGGGAGATCTGAAAGTATTTCCTGAGCTTTGAACAGGCTAACTGGTTTGAAATCAACTGATTTAACAGTGACTGTCTCTTGGAACTGTAGTGCTGAAGCTTTCTGAGAGTAGCAAAAATATTCCTTTTTTTCCACCTGTCTTTTAAACTTTGTCAATCTTTATGTCCCAAGGCCAAAATGGGATACTGAGGTTATCCGGTGTGATTTCCTCTCATGTGCAGTCTGTGGATCTTTCCTGAAAGATGAGTTAAAATATCTCTCTTACAAATTGATCTTATCTTAGCCTCAGATCACGGTGTGTTTGTCACCTCTTCTGAAAACTCTGCCAATGTTTAATTATTCCGGCTGTTAGAAAATTAAACGACATMTTATTTCAATGCTTGTTTTGTCTAATGGCCAACTTTCAGCTGTGGAATATGCTTGTGCTAGCAGGCAGTAAAAATTCTCTACTATCTGATCTCTATTCCATGTAGAAGTATTTGAAATGTAAAATTGAGCTTTGGTTGGAACAGAAGACACTGAGTTCTTTTGCTTCTAGAACTCTGTGCTTTTCCCTCTTGATTGTTCTTGGAGTGTTTGCCAAACCCAGGTAATGTTCTGGGAGCAGCCTGGAATGGTGTGATGGCAGACAAGCTCCCTCCTTCACWACTGTTTGATAGCTGTCTTTTTACAATTTTGGGATTGCATTACCACAGCTGGGTGTGTCATATGAGAGAGCGTTTTGTAACATTATGCATATGTGGATATTTCTCCTCCATCTATCAGTAAAATCATGCAAATTGGCCCAAAGCTACTTGTAAACGATAGGTTAGAAAACTTATTACTACTTTCATGTTGTCATTATGTTTTGATTCTTTTTTTTTTTCTTGGAAGGAATGGCAGAGGATCTTTTCCACTGACTTCTCACCCTGTTCTTTTTTGGAAAGCAGTCAGTGACCAGCAGGAAGAAACTGGCCAAACCCCAGAGTGCTACTCAGATTTATTTTGTCTCCACAGCTGCAGAGAAGCTGTTACCATGCTTTCCTTGCTGCGTGGCAAGCCTGGAAACTGAAGAGATCTTTCTTTTTTTCCTAATTAGAACTTCTGTGCTTCAAACATAATAAGTTTTTTCTTTCCCTCAAGGTGACATCAGTGCTAGTAAAGGCAGTACCTCTGTTGTGATGAGCTCTGTATTTAGACTGCAGAACAGTTTGGTTTTTGGTTATTTCTACCATGAGTCTTCCCTTTTGATTGACAAGTGAAGAATAAAGCTTTTGGAGTTCAGTTGGCACTTTGCTTCTGAGTTTTCTCCTCAGCTCTGACTCTCAGGTTGCTGATCACAGCTCTGTGCAGCTCCCCTCACCATGGAGCCTGTGAGTAACAGCTCWCAACACTCAAAGCTGCTTTTTATAACTTCATGTCAAAACCTACAAGCAGGGATGAAACTTAATCTGAAGAAGATGGAAGTTTATTTTCAAAATTCAAGCAAACAATCAAATGGACCTATTGCTAGCAATGCAGATTGCATTTGCAATCAAGTGTAGTTTTTACTATTCACGTTACAGAATCCATAAATGCCAAGTATAGACTGATCATAGCCAAGTATGTTCTGTAAATGTCATTGCCCCTTCTTRTCAAAGGAGGGATGGAGTGCTGCTAACTTCTAGAAGATCAGGAACCATCTGTTTACATAGATGCTTATTGCMACCTGTTCTGTGACGTTTAGGGTTGATTTTAGGGTAATTCTGTCCTGTGCCTCTTTTGTCAAGGGAGCTAAAGAAAGTTCCTAAGGAGGACATTGGTAAAGATTCCTAAATTACAAGCTGTGGTTGTGACTTGCCAATTAAAACTCAGTTACTGTTTGCAGACCTCAGACYTCCTTTTCTCTTCTTCCTTTGTTACTGTTTGGCTCTCTTTCTTATGACAGGAAGAGAGCAAAAAATAAGTGTTGTTTTCTAATAAGAAAGTGCCCAATTCCAGCCTATGGAGCTTCTAGTATGGTAAAYCACAGTCCAGAGTGCATGGCTGACTGGCAGGCATTTTTACTTATCCTCAGAACTTGATTTTCTGAAGTTTATCCCCTTCTCTGTGGAGAAATAAAGGTAATGAGGAAGCCTGGGTGTAACTGTGGAGGAATCAGCTGTTCCCTTATGACATCTGTGGTTCTGTCTTTGCCTTCTTCTCTGTCCTTTTTCTGAGGAGGCGGGAAAAGGGATCAGGAAGAACAAACCTCTCAGTGTCCCCATAGGTGTGGTTCACTGCCTGCCATAAGCTGATTCTTGTTGAAGAATCAGGGCTGCTTCTGCCTGGCTTCTTCMTTAGCCACAGTTTTGCCTTTCTGTGTCCTCATTGAGCAGAAATGGGAGCTCCTGGCGACCTGTTCCTCTGAGTTGACTTGTGTGCTCATACTAATGTTTAAAAGGATGGGGTGCTGAAAAAGTGACTGAGGGGAAGAGTCATCTAAAAGCAAGCAAAAGGCAATAGAGACAAGGGATCAATTCTGTAATGTGCTTATTAGATGATAATAATAGRATTGAGCCAAAAGATAAATCCAGACGCGGATAAATCCACACTGATTTTGCAGTGGGCTTGTTAGATTACAGCAAAGTGGCACCAGAGGGCTGGTGGCACTTCTGTGGCCTGAGAAAATAGAATCATCACTTCTCTCAAAGTTGAGTATTAATGGACAAACCTCTTTTGTGTAAATCAATAACTAGGTAGGCATTGCATCAGCAGCTTGGATGATTCAGCTCACTTATGTGAGATTTCGATTTCCTGTCATAAGTGAAGAGTAAGAGCATGAACTGTGTATTAGCAGCATTAATTTCATATCTTGCATATTGGAATAGCTAAACAGGCAGTGGAGAGCTGCAGTGAACTGCATTTCTTGTCCAAAAGCAGCATAGAWGTGAAGGTACCAAGGGAATTCTGTCAGAAGTGCCTGGGTTTGGTGTGGCACTGCTTGTCTTTAGAATAATTATTAGCCATAAGGGGAAGGCTTCTGCTGCCACTTACTGTTCATTACAGAGCWCTTGAAGGTAATAGTGGGGTACTGACCAAGCCTAGGATTAGGCAGCTACAGAACACTCAAAGATTTTGGATATATTCCTGAGTGGATGCTTGGGTAAACCAAGTAATTTCCAAGTGTATTGTGTTGGAAGAATGGGTATGTGTTATTGAAGTTGCACCTAGCAGCTGATTTATTGAGCAAGCTCATCTGCCTTCTTGCAGCACWGAGTGTGAATGTTGTCCTGCCTGTCAAGGTAGTTCTTAAGAGTCTCTAGAAGGGGCAATTMTTTTTTTGTCTCTGATAGATGTTTTTTGTTGCCCATGCTGCCTGCCCTAAGCCAACATGGCTTTAGTGCTTATAAGAAATGCAGTGGATTATTGTAGATATGATGATAGGCATTTATTTAAAATAAAAGTTTTCTCAAAGTCCTATTTAATTCTTATTCTTGGAAGCTGAGCAGCTGAAGCTAATGAAGCAGTGAAGACCACCAGGTTGGTGAGCTATTTGAGGCTAAACCAAAATGCTTTATCACCCAGCAAGACTTTGTTTCTCAAAAACCACAATAGATAAATGGCCAGGTCATATAGAGTCTCAGTGATTTCATTTCCACATCAAATAATGATGTGCTGTGGTTAGTGTGTTTTTGTAGTCATGTAGTGCTGTTTGAAGCCTGGTGAAAATGCTGTTCTTTGAAGGAAGAAACTGGACACTCAAAAAACTGCCTTTGAAACCGGTTTTGGAACTTTTTAATTTGCTTTTCCTCTAAGCTGTGGGTTTTGTTTTTTTTTTCCCTGAGTTTTTTATTTAACTTACTGCTTAGATCCCTTGAACCCTAAATCTAGTAATCGTCAGAAGTTATTTTCAAATGTTCTGTTATAAATACATGTTACAATGCAGTGAGGGAAGAGGGTTCAAGACTGATAGGGTAGCGTTAGTTTGGAATTCTGGTTGTCTAGCTTACAGTTTTTTTTCCTATTTGAAATTGCTCTAGTATTAGTGGAGCCCATTATATACATGGAAAATAGGATGATGCTGTGTTTCTTTCCAGGAAAAAATATTGTCTTTGCTCTTGGGGTTGTGTAGTAAATAGCTTTATTTTCATTACACATATAGTAAACACTCCTACCAATAAAACATGTTCTAAAACCTTGTAGTTGGTCAGGATTTTCATGAATGTAAAAGCAAGACAGTGATTCAGAACACTCCATGTATGTGTTTAAATTTCCAGAAGCAGATGGCACCGTTGAGGTTGGACTGTGGGCAGTGTAAGAATTTTTGAAGCGTAATTTCTGATTTAGTTTCAGCCCACACGTGTCCTCATGAGCTGTCTGTATAGAGACATTTTCTCTAATGTTTTGTGTTATATGGTGTGACAAGTAATTCACCATAAACATTCTCAGCTGTTTGTAACCAAAATAAGTTAATTAGTTAATCAATTGATTGACACTTGGATGATTTTTGTCTTGACATTTGCTGACTCATGCTGTGTTCTGAAACTTTTTGTTGGTGTTTGRCATATCAGCTAATTCAACTAATAGTGAAAATACTTAGCAAGAATTRTAAGAAGCTGATTTTCAGTGCATTTCTGGAATGCAACTTCCAGTATCTGCTCATTGTCCCAACACCCAGCAATCCRTTCAGGACAGATTTCTAGTGAAGTTTTTGCTTCTGTGGGGCTTATTCAGTTAGTCCTAACTTCTTGTAGTGACTGTGAGCTGTTTTGTGGAAATTAGCTCAAGACACACCGAGTGTGTTTATCACTTGGATATGTTAGCTGCTAGCAAGACAGGATTAAAAAACTGTAATTGATTGTAGGTCCTGCCACCCCCATGTTGGATTTCCCCTATGGGATTTGATTGAAGAGTTCACAGAGCAGATTGTMTTTCAGGATGGAAGAGAAAGTACAGAAAGGTTACGATGGTAAACAAATACTGGCCTGCAGCATATGGAAGGTGTTTTTGCTAAAGACTAAATTATGTGTGCAGTTAGACCCAAACTTGAGATACTTTATTGTGTTTTTTTTTAAATCCAGACCAACAAAAATGAAGTGGGAAGAGTACATCCCCCAAGGAGTGAGGGGAATTCAGTCTGTGGGATGAAAACTTGAGAAAACATTACAGCTGCTTTTCAGGAAGCTTGAAGACTTTTATGAAATGCAGTACTTGTCAGATTGATTAATTGATGCTCAAGCCTGTTTTCCTTTTACCCTTTGAAAATACAGCTGTCATGCTTTGAGCTCAGTAATAACAATTTAAAACCCCTAGTTTTCTAATATATTAGTTTTCTAATATGCCTTTCTGGTACTATAATGGGAACTTGGTGCTGCTGCCTCTGCAGGTTCTTTTCATCCCACTCAGGGTCACCCACGTGCAGAAGGACTGCACAAACACCTGAATTAGACTCTGCAAATGGTTTAAGCGTGGTTCCAGGTTTTCAAGACTGTCTCTTTTTATGATTTTCAGATATCCCAAGTATTAAGCTAGGGGTTTGCTTCTCTTTGCATTGAAGAGCACACAGCTCAGAATCGTCAAATTGCTTTTCTGTACACTCTTTCTTAAAAAACAATTTGTTCTTACAAAGCAGGTACACAAATGACAAAACTACCTTTGTCTTAAATGCARCTTTCAGAGAATCCAACTTCACTAATGCAAGCAAAGTGTTAAACTCTAGGAAAGACCAAACTGGACAAGAGTATGTAATGTAGACRTGTGGTGCTACTTGGAAAAAAATGCACTGATAGACAGTGAAATAATGTCATGTCTAGCAATGTTTCTTTGRTGTTTGATCTGTTAATCTGATTGTTGCATGTCTTCTGTTCACTGAGGACTAACAGCAGCTCTTCTTATGACTGTGTCGTGCTCCTGTTTTATTGTAAAGGAGCTTTTATAATGCCCCAGAGCAAGGAAATAACATCTCAAAAATGGAAGGCCTAGTAATTGAAATGAGTTTATTAGTTGCTAAAATCACACCCTTCAATATTTAGTGTATTTACAAGCGTTTTATTATAATAAAAATAACATTTTAATATGGAGCCTTAGTAAAGATCTTTAGAAGGAAATGAGGCAGTCAAAACTGATGTCAAGTATTCTGGACAGCATCAAAAGATCAGAGAACAAATAAATAAATTATAATTATTGTTTTAGAGAAAAGCTTATRAATGAGTTGTACGGTTACTGCAGTGACTGAAGGCATTTAGATGTTTAAATATCCAGGCATAGATGGATGCAGTGACACATTAGGAACAGCCATGTCCTTAAATTAATTTACTTAAACTGGGCCTTGCAGTATGAAGATGGCCAAAATATGAACCTGAAAGTTAAATTATGCATTCATTTAGTTACTTGTATATTCTTTGACATTTACTTTAATCCCTGTTYTTAGGACAGAGGAGAATCTGTTTACAGTGTTGTTTTGCCAGTTTAGCAGACACTTTAGCAGAAGTGTCTGCTGACTCCAGTYTTTGTTTGAGCTCAAGGCAGAGTGGTGTTCGTAAACCTAACAYTTGGGCATTGTTTTTGTTCTCAGGCAGAAGGGAAGAAATATGTCTTGTCCTTGAAAAAATTTTGGCTTTTGTTCCTTTGTGACAGAACTGTATGACACTSCTTGGTGAGGAGAAGCTTTTGTCCAGATTATAGAGTCTCCATTTCTTTGTACAGACATTAATAAGAATTGTGGAATAGATTTATCTTTGACTGCCATTTAATGGGAGTTCTGTTAAGAGAAGCTAAGGTCTAGGCATTTATTGTGTTTCCAAAGGCTGACTTAATTTCATTTAGGTCAAAAGCCACTGGTAATTTTATTTACAGTTTTATAATAAAATGATATTTTTTTTTCCATAGGCAAATCTGCTGTTGAGTTTAAAGGAAAATTTGTTCTCAGGAAAGCTTCACACAAGTGCTTCTTATTTTTGGCTCTGRATCGATCTGCTTATCTCATTTGTGGTAGGAAGTGAGAAGGTTGCAGATGGTTCATGGAAACAAAAATATTGATGCCAAAGCATTGGAACTTCCACAGAGTTTTTATTTTTTTTTGAATGCTGCAAATAGAGATCTTCCTCAGTGATGGTTACACCAGATTAAGCTGGTTTTGTCTCTCTTTGTCATGCATATGGACAAACAGTGTTCTAACTCTTATCAGTCCATTAGTTTTTGTTATATTTTATTTTGCCTGTGATCTTGGTCTAACTACAGATGGTTCCACCACTGCTACTGTTTGAATAGATCATATCTTTGATACAAAAAAAGCATCCTGGGCAAAAAAAAAATCAGTGCTGCTAATGTGGATATCTGTTGTGTTTTCTGGTTTCATACTTTGTGCAATATTTGCTATTCAAGTGAACTTTAACAGTTACCATCAAGTCTTAAAATTGTATTACACATCTGTAAGTCATAGCCATTGAATATCTAATAGAAAATAGAAAAACCCCTTGAGCTATGGGGTGATTCTGAGTGATTCTCCACCAAAGTTCAGTTTATGGGTTACTTTTTTATTTTCCTTGTATGCAGCTTCATTTAAAACAAGCCTTGGAATAGCAGTTGGGCATGGATTTCTTGCCTCTGGCCCCCTTAGTATMGGGACAGTTCTTTAAAGGCAGTATCTTGTACTGGGCCAATAGATTCTTTTATTTGAGATTGTACTSCAAACTTAATGAATCCTAACATTTTTTTTGGAAAGTGCTTTTTGTAAAACATTTATTATTATTATTATTAAATAAGTAATTTTTACACAGCACACACATTTTATTGTTCACTTGTCGAACTTCGTATTTTCAGCTAGTATTTTAATTTTAAATATGTTTTATTTGCTCCTTAGACATAGAAAAATATATTGTTTTGGATCAGGAGGTTCCTGTCTGAAATGTATAAAATCAGGTGGAACTTTCTTCCTGGTTCTTTTGCTATGAAGCARTTGTTTGTGTAAATCGAATGAACTCAAAACTTATCGCTAGGTTTTGTTAATCTCTGTCCTTAAAAAACCAGAGAGTTTACATTCCAAATGAAAATTAACTAGATTGTAGCATTTTAATGGCCATYAAACAGAATTTACATGGGTATAGGTAGGCATTTTATGTTGGTTAGTTCTTTCCCTGTGCAAGAGACAGTGAGACAATGTAATGTGCACAAAATCAATATTTGGAGGTCTGAAAGCTCCAAAGCGAGCATCAGTGTTGGAGGGAATCAAGGTGCCCTGCAGAATGCTCTGGTGRGTCTCCTTTTTGTAGCCAATACGAAATCACAGATTTCTTTGCTTGCACAGATTAAAATGCAGCTGTTTCTGCTGCTTGCCTGGTTCCATGAGCAGTTCCCATTCTAGTCTGTCTCAAAGTGTAATTGTAGTAAAAGGTGTGAAGTTCAGTGTTTTCTGTGTAATAAATATCTGAATAAATCTGTAAGGAAGAGACAAATCTTTTGTTTGCTGAAGGTGTGGATTGTGKCTTTAGCAAATCTAAACATGTACTTCTGTGTAAAATCTAATAGACAAGARTGGAGAAGATAAAGGAGTATTTGATAACACATAGGATGCTCAAGAGAACTTGCAGTAATTCTAGTCAGTGATGTTGGGACAYATCACATGCTTGGCACATCTTTTGAGTGTATTGAAAGAAGATCTTCAGAGAGAAGGTGTTTTGATGTCTTATAAAATCAAATTTTATTACAAATCCCTTTTTTTTTGGGGGGGGGGAATCATATTTCTTTTAATCATTACAGCGTATGAGTAAGGATGATGAATTAYAGAGTTGTTTTGTTTTATCTGGCCAGGAGTTAATTTCCCTGCTCAATGCAASCTTTTAATGTTTGCAATACTCACGCTAGAGGAGCAATGATAAAGGAATGATGTGGCCTTTAATGCTCAGTGTCTTTGTTCAGACTGGTTTTGTTGTCAGTGCAGCTCCTGAGCCTGGTGTGGGGTTTGGAGTCTTGAAAGATTGGTAGTGGTTTCTTTGAGCCTCTGAAGTTTGATACAGACTTTAGAGGCTCTATTTCTTTTTCTTCTCTTGATGAAATTCATTTGGCTTTAGGCATTTACAAGCTGAATTCAAGAATTACTGTTTCCTTTTTGCTGTTGGGGAGAACCTGAAGTAGGACTGAAGACTTTGTTTAAGCCATATGTTTTTTTATGTAGGGACCAAACACTCAAGCTGATATAATTTAATCATCAATGACCTCGTCTTCTAGACTGTGGTTCCATTAGGAATAAAATGATTCTGCATCTCAGAAAGGGGCTTATAATGTACACAGTTGTAAATATTTACCTTTTCTTTTTAACAAGYTTTTTCATGTGATCCTGCAGCTGGGACACTTCACAACTAACTTCCCTGATGAAACATTAAATCTTCTAATTCATTAGTTCTTATCAAACGTTCCTTGTAGTTGTTTCCTGAAGAGTTGACAAGGAAAAAAAGCTCATTGGAAGAACAAGATAAGGAAGGTGTATCTGACAGTACTGGCTTCTGCTACTGGGTCTTTCAGGGAGCATTCATTTGTGTCTTGTTTGTTTGGTTTTAACTGTGGAATTTTTTTTTTTTTTTAAATACAAAAAGGTTTGAGTTTGTAACTTTTCTGTCATCTGTACMGAGGAAGCTGTAGGTATTCAGAATTGTAAATGTGCATGATGTGTTGAAAACATCACTCTGGCAAATAACACTTGGCTTTGCAGTCTTTTTGAAAACTTCATGTTGACCCTAAGTGCAGTTTATATATTTACTGTTGTAGGAATGTTGAAATTTATTGCAAAGTTCTTCAAATCAATCTACTACAGAGAAAAATAGTACAGAACTCTCTTCTTTTTTAAAATACTGACACTTTTATGTAATATAATACATTCTGTAAAGCTTTTCTCTGTTGTTGATGTCGTAAACCAATATATTACAGCCCCTAAGAGRCTGTGTTGATTTACTGTAATTTTCCTTGATTCTGCTGTCTCTGACATTTTTTCAGGGTGCTGATGGCAAGTATATAAGTYAAGCAGATAAACTTATAAAGAGACTTAGTTGCAAATTCTTTTTTAGCCTGCAATTTTGGTCACATTGGGCTCACYCCAGCTTTCTGGTAAACTGTTGGCCCTCTCCTCTCAATGTGTAAAGTCCAGACAAGAAAGTGAAGGCAAATTTCAGTGCTAAATACTAAAGCATAAATACTATGATTCTGTTGCACTAATTGCTACTTGTATAGATAGATATTTGGTTTTTGATGTGTTCTCTTGGCCTTTAATTTTCAGTGTATTTTAGAGTATATTAGAGCAGGCCTAATGACAGGATCAGATTTATCTTTCATTAAGGGTGTGCACACAGATTATATAAAATGATGAGGAAAGGCTCAGAAGAAAAAGAATGTTTCTCAGATATGCACACAGCCCTGACACAACAGGCTTTTATCTTTTAAAGGACAAACAGTACTGTGTTAAAAAATAGAAAATGCAGCTTTCAATGTTGACTATTTTTGGTGCTTTCAAAAAATTCAGAAAGTATCAAGTTACCCTCAAGTTACATYGCTCATTGGTTATCTTCCTTACAGGATAGGCTATTAGCAGTGAATTCTTGAYCAGTTTATTGTAGTTAAATTTTCATTCTTCCATCTGACACTTTGCTAGGATTCACTTCCAGATGACCTGAGGTTGTTATGCTCATTAGGCTTCAAAAAAAGATTTCTCATTTTTCTTAATAATGGATTTCCTGTTCATAGAAAACTTTTGTGYAGATTCCCCACCCCCTGGCTAACAGTTTAACATGTTTTGACCTGCAGACTTGAATATTTGTCACWGTTGAGTACTTTTGCTCTTGTAGARATCACGAGGCAGTTTATGTGTTTGTTAGTTATAACACAGTCACATGTRAGGGAGTGTCCTTTGGATGATCTGTTACATCCTAAATGCAGGCCATAAAACAGGGCTTAAGAAGTTTTATCCCAACATTGGTCTGATGCTGATGTGTCATTCAGCTGGCAGTCCAAGGAAAACAGGAATCTGCATTTGCAGGATTCACCTGCCTTTTGTAGTTTAAAGACCTGTGCTGTGCTGCTGTCCTGCAGCACCATTAAATGAACAATGAGGGAAACAAAAGAGCTTCTGAAAATCCTTGCAGTGGTTTATGTGCTGATCCTTTTATTTCCTGCTTTAATTGCTTGGAACTTTTCCTGTGCGATGGAACGGAGAGGATGACTGAGAAGGTTCCCTGTAGCTGCATTCTGAAATTAGCAGATCGGGATTTTAACAGGGTCTATTAGTGTGATCAGGCAAACTGAGAAGCGTGTTTGGCTTCTTATCTTTTGTCTGCAGCTCCTGTCATGATYTGGTTCTCCATCTAGCTGAGTGTGATAATCCCAGTGTGAGATTTCAGTCCAGAGGAACAGATTTGTGTGTTATTCCAGTATCAGAGCTATTTTTATGATTTTTTCTGTGCAAGTGTGGTAAGTGACTGAGCTGAGAAATGCAGAGCCTCTTGATAGTCAAGAAGAGCTTTGGCCATTCTTCTTCATATCCTGCTGTTTCTCAAGTTATGTGAGCAAATTTTTGTGCACCTTTTAGGGACTGWTAGCAATAATCTTTGCCTAGCAAATCAAGATTATGTGACATTTTATCTTCAGCCCAAAGCTTTGCAGGAATCAGATGGCTGTTTGAAYCAGATTTTTAGCTTGTGGCAAAAGCCACAAGCCCAAAGTAAATTAAGTTCTTTATCACCTTGGAAAAAAAATGAATGGAGAGAGGCTCACAGTCCTTTTCACACGGTGTGGGTAAAATGTTATGTACTTACTAATGCTTTCATCTCTAGGGTTGTAAAMWTTTTTTTCTCTTGAAAAGTGGAAGTGGAGTCCTTAAAAATATGGCAGTTTGTTCTGTGTAATCTTTTCTTCAGCTATTTGCTCTGATTGATTAGTTTAGTAGTTTGAAAGCATATAAGCAAAATTTTGCACTATTGATGCAAAGAATTTCTTCATTCATCGATTTGGAATGTTGTGTAAGATTTTTGTGTTCTTTGTATGCATTGCTTTGGGGCAAGGGTAGGGAAAGATCTCTTCTAGGTTTTTTTCCTGCCTTGTTTAAGAGTGGTAATGTAATGTAATGCTATTTCCATGCAGTTCGTCTGTGATCTGCAATATCAAAGCAGGGTTTTGATGGATGAGTGAAGTAAATTGCCGTCGTGTGAAAGACATCTCTATTGTTGTCAAGCTAAAACTTTTCCTCTTCATTGTTTTGCTGACAGATTATGGGCACAGCTCTTAGAAAATGAAATTTTGAACTGGCTGTGTGTTTGAACTGGCACTTGGCATTTTTTAAAACTTAATAGRCCGTCTCAGAACAGTGCACTTTTTAAAAGAACTTTTTTAATATCTGTTTGAAAAGTGAGTTAAACAGTATATAAACCTGCAGAGTGTGGTTCTTCCAGACATTTAACCCCTATGTCATCTTCTGAATATTGCCCGAGTGTTTAATGTGCTTAACAGAAAAAGAGCTCATGAAGAATTTTCCTTATGTAATATGTACYAAATCTRTCTTGTCTAGAAGACAAYGTGGATTCTTTGGTGAGTGTGGGARGCYGTTTTTACCTTTGGACTCTTGCTCCCCTATCTCTGTGGTAGAAGTTCTGCTGGAAAGCTGAACCTGGGGACTGCTGTCACAGAGAATGGCTTTTTGAGAAGTAGCTTATGCCATTGGGCTGACCTCRRAGGTGTGTGTGCTGATCAGATATTGTGGCAGGAGTAGGTGTGCCCTTCAGCCAGGGAACTTTGGTTTAGATATTATCAGATCTAAAGACTTGTGTACTGTAACTCAAGAAAGCACATTAAGAATTTGTAATTATTTTTACCAATAAAAAGAGACTGTTTATAGAGGGAAAAGGGGAAGAATAGGGAAGTGGGTACATTCTTTGCCTGGTAGGGGCATGTGAATATCTATGTATAATGTGGAGAAAAAGAGATGGAAAATACAGAAATTGCTTGTAACATGAYTTAGAGTACTTTTTTGTTTCTGACTTCAGTGCCTTTCCTTGCCTGGTGTCCCAAGTGAATGAATGTTCTCATTTAGTTGCAGTTCACTGAGAAGGATTGGTGAGAGGTGTTTGTGTATGTGTTGAAGGGGAGGTGGATATGCACCTGCAGGGGAAAAAACCAAAAGAGCAAAACAAAACCTCCAAACCACCAACAAACACCCCCAAAACTTTGAACAAAGCAGTCCCGGTTAGAACATTTCCCTTCGAGTTGGTCTTTGACATTTTATTTTAACTGCTGACGGTGTACATGGTGCCTTTCAACACATGACTAGTTTCGGGGAAGCAACTGGATACTGAAGTGTGCTGGGAACATTTGAAATTGAAACATAAGGATTGTGAGAGGGTAGGCTGGATGAGGTTCTTAAGTAATTTGTAACCTGGAGTGCCCATATTAATGTTTTTTTTYYTTKKTTKGKTTTTTTTTTTGAGGTGTGGTAATTTCAGACTGTCAGAGGCAGTGAACATGTGCTGGATTTTAGACATTATAGACATTCAGGACAGGCCTTATTGAAAGTGTCTATTTGTTTCTGTATTTCTGCTTACAGTTGTGTGCACAGATGTAACCATGTTGTGCCATCCTGAACAGAAGCAGCCAAGACTCTCTGCCCTTGGTCTCTGCAGCTTTCAGAGAGGTCCCTGTGCTGGGGGACTGCTAATGCTRCAATTTAATATTATTTAGCTTACTCCCAAGTACAAAGAGAAAGACAGGTAGATGCCTTTTCAGCTCTACAAATGACAGAAAAGCAGAAATGTAGGCTGCTGGAAATGAAGGATTCCAGTACCTTTGTGGGGAAGGTCACAGATAAATGAAGCTGTGATGCTCTTGACTCCAAGATGGATACGAGGAACCATCAATTAAAACAGTTCTCACCTTGAGCAGTTTTCCCTGCCTCAGGTCACTTGTTGGTGAGCCCTCCCCACTCCTGCACCAGCACAATGTGTGCAGCTGTGAGGTGAACTGGGTGAGTGACCTGACCTGCTCTGGTACCCAGGTGTCCCTCTTGGTCTGGTTTAGTGTGGAGACTGAAAGTCTGACCAGAACYGGAGAAGAAATTGCATCCAGAGCAGCCTGGGAAAGGTGCACYGCTGATGTGGAGCAAAGCACTGCTRTCCCTCAAACAATAACAAAGTTATTCAGTATTGTGAGGTGCCAAAAGATTTCATGATTAGAAGGAGATGGGGTCTAAGGAAGGTTGAGAATGAGTGACTCAGAGCTAAATGAGAATTCTATTTCAAATCCCAAAGCGGGGTTTTTTTTTCATGTAAAACCACTTTATTCATCTCCTTTTGCTCCCCTCCCTTCCCCTTGAGGTTTTAAAGTGTATAGTCCTGGTCTGCATTTGTCAGTTTGAGGCATAATGCTACAGACTGAATAGATTTGAATTAATGACTTCAGTAATAGATTTTGACCRGAATCTGCAAATTTTAATTAAAACCYRTAACTMGTAAACTAGTTTTTGATTTAAACATAATTTTAAATAGTGTGGTAATGTATCATGCAGGGAAAGTTTATTTTTCTRCCTCAGATGAGATTTTATGAGGATAAGCATGGCTTGAAGTGCTGTGTAACTAATGAGAGACATTTGAAATAAAATGGAGGAGWCCATTAAAACAAGCAGAATGTTTCACACTGCTGCAGAGAAGGGAGAACTTGAGCAGTTCATCCATATGGGCTGTAATAGAAAGTGTCACATCTTCAAATCCATGTCTGATGGCAGTGCTGGTAGCTCTTCCTTGGGTGTGGAATGAGARTTTGACACCTCCAGAACAATGAAAAGCGCGAGGAAAGCGCTGTGGYTGTGCTTGACAGTGCTCTGCCTACGCTATTTTGACTGAAATTTTGCTGTGTGCTGTGAAAGGAATTCACATGTGTGGGAGTGCTTCTGACAAATACATGTCTAATTTTGTTTGTAGTAATAACAAAGACATGACACAAAGGCTGATCATTATCCTAATTATTATTTAGTTATGCGTTTGGTCTTGGTAGAGCTGTAACTTGTAAAAGGAGTTTTGAGTTGCAATAGAAATTGCAACAGTTTCTTTATTAGGTGTATTACTCATAGACTGGATGGAATAAAGATTGAAGAAGATTGGAGAAAGTACTTTTGCTTTAGCAGGAAATAGCTTTAATCAAAGCTGAACCTGTTCTTTCAGTGCCCTTTTTCATACATACCATAAGAGAAAATAACTACTACAGCACAATTGCCTTTTTCTGACTATTATTAATGGTGTTTCTTACACGAGTGGGGTTCAAGGACCACAGTTGACTGGGACCTTGTGGTGTGCTTTCTGTGCAGTAATGGGGCACCAAAGAGGGGGTTCTACGGTGTAAATTTGTTTTCTGTTTGTTTTGTTTTGTTTTTGTGGGTGGTGGGGTGGAGTGTGTTTCTTAGTGGTTTTTTCAACAGTCTCCTTTATGCTTTGGAGATTGCGTGTTTCAGACAAGGAATACTTGGCTGTCACTAACAAAGTTGTGCTTGTGTTTCTTTCTSCAGGAGATGATAACGGAGTCCACTCCGCTGCGTTGCAGGAAGCTCAGCAATCCTGACATCTTTTCATCTGCTGGGAAAACCAAGCTCCACCGTCAGTTAAGTCAAGATGACTGCAAGCTACGAAGAGGTAGCTTGGCAAGTTCTTTGTCAGGTATGCCATTTTGTAAAGACGATGTGACACTTTGTTAGTATTAGAGATGCAGCTTTGTTGGCATAGCAGTTGTAATAAAAGATCCTGGTAAGTCACTGGTAAGGTGACCTCTTGTTGGCAGGGCATGCGAAAGTTTATGTAAGAGACAGATGCAAAAAGAAATACTAATAGAAAAGACTGCAAAAGCTTGAATTTTGAGGGAAATTTTATATATTGACCTGAGTGAAAAGTTAGAAGGTAAGATTTAATATGCAAGGTTAAAAGAATGGAGTGGTGGAACTTCAGGTGATGCATCAATGCAGTCTTGACCCTTTTAACATCAGCACTGAATGTTAAACTTGCCCACTTTGCCATATTTATTTTTTTTTAATTTGTATAAAGTTTTTTTTTTTATATGAACATAATATTCAACCCTATTAATAGAATTTAGTTTGTCAGCTGTAGAAGCATGGAGCAAGCATAGGCAAGTTAATAGCCAAAAATGGACCAAGTTGAGTAGTTTTCTTTGTTTTCAAAGATGTTGTTAGTGGGCTAGGGGGTGGTTTCACAACTGTTCAAAGCTGGTATCAAAGTCTGAGATGTAGAATAAAGCATGAGCTGCATGATCAGTCTAGAATGAAAGAAACTGATATGCCTGAATGCCACTGTTTTTCTGTAGGGTTAACTTGCAACACATTTCCTCCCTAATTAAACTGACTGTGTGCCTATTTGCATGCTATTGCAAGAACTAGAAGAGCTGAAAATTCTCGGGTGGGAGGGGAAGAGGAAGAAGGTGAAACCACCTCTTTTGGCATCAACATGGGCTTGATTTACATGATTGTGAAAATACATTCAGTCCTGATCCCTCAACTTTTATCAGGGGAAGATAAATATTTTCATGTTTGAGGTGTTAGGTGTTATAGAATTAAATAAGCAGTAAAGTGTGTATGTTTTGTTTTGGCTTGGCCTTGGCTTAGTGTTTTATTTGTAGTAAGTGGCTGGTTTCTGAAAAATGGAAACATTCATCGTGCTTTGTGTGCATGAAAGTTTGTTCTTTGAGGTAGGTTAATCACTAGAGGAAAACAAGTTTATGAATTACACAGCTGTTGAGTGACTGCAATGCCCAAGTTAGTACTGTAGTTTGCTTTTTTTTTTCCCATTGAGTAGAAGAAAGGAAAGTAAATAGAAGGAAACAGGAAAACTGGGAGTTCTGTTCTATTTTAAAATAATTTTTCTATTTGGAGATGATAATAATTTCAGAACAGAAAATTTATGAGAATGCCATATTCTCGAGAACCTGTTGATTCATTTTGATGATATTTCAATCTACTGTAACATATTCAGGAAGGGGCAGAGACCCCCAGCAGGATCAGTCTGACCCAAATGGATAAAGAAAATATACATATTTAGATGTATACATGTTTATATTGTTAGTGTGGGTGTTTGGGATGCGTGCAGAACTTTGATGTAGAGCTTTTGAGACAGGGAAAGGCTTTAGCTTAAAGCTCCATCCTAAAATGATTCCACATTATTTTTGCCACAGAATCAAGTAAGCTTAGAGTGTAGATGATTGTGCAAACTGGTTKGCTGAGATTTGCCTCTTGATGGAGTTCTGTCCTCCTGGATTCAGGTTTTGGGAAACCAAAGGGAGATATTGATAACTGTATCTTATGGAGTCTTAAATAAATTCTTGCTCTCAAGCACAAGTATTTTAAACTGCTAGGTAATTACATTATTTGACCTGCAGTGGTAGGATATCTTTGTCAGTGCTGTACAGAGTAAATACAGCAATGTACATTTCTGTAGTTTTAGGTCTCTGCAGACAAGATGAGTAATTGTATTTATACAATTTATACAATAATTTGTATTATCTTGAAAATGATCAAACCATGAAAATCACATCCATATCAGTAAGCAGCTTGAGTGGGACTAAGAAGAGGGTACTAATATGTTGTGTCTCTGTTTGCCAGACAAAGTTGAGCCTTCTCATCTCTCATATGCTTTGACTCATTCTATTGGTGTGTACTTGGCCCATTGCTTGTAACTGTCACAGAAAATGAATGTAAACAACTTAAAAAAGGAAAAAAATACACACTTCTGCTCCTTGCCCTCCCCCCAGCATCATGGCTGATCACATTATGTGACAGTCTTCCAAATATTGCGGCCATTTTTATGGATTAAATGTAATAATTCAAATCTAGTTCTAAGGTGAAGTTGAATTTGTAAATAACTTTCTGCTTCTGAGAGAACAAGTCTTTTTCTGGAGCACATATGTGAATAAAGGTCTAGACTTCCTGCTACTTAATGCAACAAATGTCTCAGTCCCCTGTGATTCCTGAGCATGTAATAATCCATTGAATGCAAGAATCTTTACTATGCTTGGAAGGGGGGTGGTTATTTAGTCCCGTAGTCCTAATTTTAAGTAAAAGAGGTCTTATCCCCTCCCATTTTGCAGATGGTCAAATTGAAGTACAGGGGTTTGCTGACCAGATTTACAGAGTAAGTCATCTGGAAGCTAACAACTGAACCCAGATACACAGACTTATTCACTTATGTGTTTTTAACCACAGAAATATCTTTCTTCTCTTTTTTCTTTGTGAATGACACTGTACATAAAAGAAAGCTGTCAAGCTCCATGGAGTCAAAGTATGACCTACTTTGACTTTGGTTCTTTCTTATTGTGGAAATTTACTGCTTGACATTTTTCAAAAAGCAGTGTTACATTGACTAGAAAATACGTATTGAGCAGAAAATATCCATCCATGGTTCAAAGCAAGACAATATTTAAACATACACTGTATTATGTTGCAGCTGCATGAAATGCAGTGCTGAATGTTCCAGTGTAGGAGAAAGTGGGGATGTGTAGATGACTGAGTTATTTAGAGGAGATAATATTTTACAATTAGGAATACAATTTCATAAGAATTTAAAAAATTACATTGAATAGATTTTGCCTTCCTATAAGGCCACAAATATTGTTTTCTTTTTAAGCTGTGTGGAATATGGAAAGTTATAAAGTAACAGCAGTCTGTTTTTACAAGGTTTTTGGATTTCTCCATTCTCTCATAATGTAAAGTAGATTTTTTGGAAATTGTTAGTTATCAAATATAATGAATTTGCTGGTGGGGCGCTCTTACAAGTTTTAACCTACCAAAGTCTTGAAATTGCTTTTTTAATTAAATACTTTTTCTTCACATGCAGTATTTGTTCTCAGCTTTGTACTTTGAACTTGCAGACTTGTTTAAAAACAAGCTGATAGTATTTTGATTTTATTTTTAAAGGAAAACAGCTACTTCCCTTATCAAATAGTGTCCACAGTGGAGTGGGCCAGACGATATGGCAGCCTCCTGGAGATACCTCCAACCTGGTCCGCATGAGAAATCAGTCTCTAGGACAATCTGCTCCTTCACTTACTGCTGGTTTGGTGAGTGAGTCTGGCAATATTTGGGGTGCTTTTGTGCTATAAAAAGTGATGTGATCCTGTGCTTCAGTTCTTACCTTGTTTTCCCTGCTCCTGCTCAGTGAAAGCAACGTTTTGTTCCTGAGCGATGTTTTAGGGTACAGGGTGAGCTAAGAAGTGAATATGTTCATCCTGCTTTTGACAGAAAATAATTTCTTTTTGGGGATGTTCCTTCTCAATGCTACTTAAGTTGCCAGATGCCTGAAAGGAATACAACTGAAAGTCTAGGAGATGTGAGCATGGGAACCCAAGCATTTCAACAAAGTTTAATTGGGAAGCAGCTTTCTGAACAGCTACCTCTGCCTGTTTCCCTAGGGAATAGCTAGGGGAACGAGTCTGAAAGGGATAACTGTCCAAGGAATTGAAGAGCTGGAAGTGACATCTGCTCTTCCTCATGGCTTCTATCAAAAGGTTTTGGTAAAGTGAAAGTATTTCTGATGAATGCTGTATGTGTTAAATTAATGTTTTCTAGGAAGAGAGTATTCTGTGTGGGGGCACTTAGGTGGCTACAGTCAAGTCTGAATTGCACACAAAAGGAACGTGTGTTTTGTTTGTAGATGTTCCTTATTACTTCTGAAAATCTAAAATCACTGAAGTGTGAGAAGAGAAATACAAGAGTAGGAAAAGACAGTTATTTTGTGAGTAGGCATATATGCAACAGAAATTATTGGTAAATATTAGATGAAAAGCAAAGTTGAAATGTTTTCTTGCTGAACATCTGCAGCTACTTGTGTAACAACTTTTACTCAAGTGAGGAATTTCGGTGTGTGCTGCTAATAAAGCTGCAAGTAAGTGGCTAAATTTATGTTACATTGTAAGACTGTTTGGAAGCAATGACCCCTTAAGTAAAAGGGTGTACTTTGGATACAGTCCTGAGAATTTTTTGGGGGTTCCTAGACAGTTTGGCACCACCAGGCTATGAAAGGAAACTTAAATCTTTAGGGTTCAAAAAGCCACACGTCTGTGTTACAACCAATTTTGATTTCACAATGAAGTAATTGTAGTCTTGACTTTTTCAGACATGTTACTATATTGAAATTCTTCTGATGTGATTTAATTGTATTTTGTCTTAATTTGGTGCCTGCTCAGTGTTTGCCTTAAATTTATGCTCTCACCGGTGGTTCTAAAATCAATGATAACAGAAAGGGAGAATGCTCATATGAATTTGGCATATAAGTATTTATCTGATGGGGATTAGAAAAAGTAATATGTTAAAACACATGCCTGTTCTCTAGAGGCAGATAAATGCCTTGAAGCTTCATAGCTTAGGTTAATGAAAATAACCATGCTTTAAAACAAAGCATTAATTCTCAGATATTTAATTTGGAATACGAGGTTGTTGCTTAACATCTGTGTGCAGCTCAGCGAGCTGCAGATGTTTGCATGTCATAATTCTGCATATTATTCATATGCCGTGTTTTCAGTTTGTCACGGCAGTGTTTGTGCTGTCTRTCAAATGTTCTGATATGAAACACAATGCCAACGAGTTACTTTAAAATAATTTGAAATTCTCTGTTCCCTAAGTATCAGTAGAAAAATTCATCTATAAATCTGGGTTTTGTCCCTCCGTGATGGTGTTTACGTGCTGAAATACAAGGTCACTTTCCTATCTCTGTATATTCTATGATGGGCTTTACGTTCATTACAGTTGTGGTTAATTAAGCCTAGACATTAAACATTTTTATATGAAGTGGGTTTCAAAAGCAGTGACTAAAGAACATCACAAGATGAACACCTAATTAACTGCAGTGAGTCCTGGGATCTTGGAGCTAGTTACATGTTTGCAGCTCTTTTAATATGCTTGTGGTATTGAAATAGGTTTCACAAATTAGAATAGCAAAAGGTCTCTTGCCAGTATAATTAATCTCCTTTGAAGAATAGCTCTATTAAGAGATGAGTAACTTCAATAATGCAGAGTGTCATTTTAATATGCCAGCCTTGACTGCTAGAGCATTTAATTCTTCTGTTATTTGTTRTAATACAGTAGTTGGATAGCTAGAGAGAAGTGGAGTGTGATCTGGGGAAGCTGTGTGCATTGTTTCTGCTCCCTCTTTCTAGCACTGCTGGTATCAGTAGATTTTCCTTTGCTAAATTACTTTGTGGCATTTGGTAATGTAGATTTTTAACTGCTTTCTAGCCACTACTAATCCTACAGATAGTTTACTGTGCCTAAATTGCATTATTTTCCACTTGGAAAATACTTTCAAGGCAAAAATTAAATAGTTAACAGTAGCAAATCTACAGAAATTAATTTTCAGCTTCTAAAACAAGACTGATATCTAGGCTGGTTAATCAGCCATGACTCCAGAAATGGGGATACATCAAACTCTAACTTGCTAAACCGTATAAACACAGTTTATTGTTGGGCAGAATCTTTCAGCTTGTATGTGTGTGATAATCTGGATTCAAGTGCCTGCACAGCAGTTGCCACTGGGTCCTTGACTTGAGAAAGAAAGCAGAACAGAGTGAATGCTGAGTGCTGTCATTGTGGAATGATCGGTGTTGATCTGATCTCTGTGCCTTCTAAATATATGTGAGGATTTCAGAGGATGACCTTCAGCTCATCATCTACCTTAAGACGAATGGCTCTGATCCTATGAGATTGAATTCTGGTGGGGAGTATCCTATTTAAGACTTTTAAATCCCTAAGATAGCCGAGGAAGTAATCAGAGGAAAACACATAAAGCATCATGAGGGCATCTCAGTGGAGTTTCCTGCTGTCAAGACCTAAACACAGTAAAAAAACTTGGTGCAGGAAATATGTATAGAGTGCATGTTTAAGGAACAGAAGGGCAATTTTATGGACTTAGTTTGGGGATTTATCTGAGATCTTACCCTGTCATAAAAAGAGTTAGACTTTGGACTGTGTTTTTTTTTTAAGGGAGGTTATAGAATTATAGAATACTAGAATATGACGATTTGGACGGGACCCACAGGATCTTTGTGTCCAACTCCTGGTGCTGTGCAGGACACCCCAAGAGTCACCCCCATGCCTCAGAGTGTAGTCCAAAAGTTSTCGAATTCAGACAGCTTTGGTGCTGTGACCACTTCCCTGGGGAGCCTGTTCCAGTGCTCAGCCACCCTCTGGTTGAAAAACTTCCTGATAGCCAACCTAAACCTCTCCTGACTCAGCTTTGTCCTGTTTCCTTGAGTCCTGTCACGGGTGGTGCAGGAGATCAGTAATATTGATGCATTTTCTTTTGAATAAACACATAGAGAGCGTCAAGGTTTCTAAATTTTAGAAAGGTAAAGGACCTTGTGAAGAGATGGTTGTGATTGTTGTAGGTTGGGAATGCCTTTATTTCAACTGTTAATTTTGACAGAACTGAGTGTGATGAAATTGATTGTCAGAAGCAGTTCCATAAGGTGCTGATATTCCACAGCTGAGCATTTATGGGTGGGCAAGGGGTGGCTTTCCCTTCATGTTTATTAAAGATGCACAACTAGAGCACTACACTAATGCTGAATGTGCATCTGTATTTGTGGAGACAGATTTTGTGTGTGTCCCACATCCTGGCCCCTCTCAGAGATGGCATCTCAAACACTCTCTCCTGGGTTTTGTGAAAGAAACATCTGACARCCCATTAATTAGGACTACATCTCATGTGCATTGCTCACCATCTAATGCCTGGAAAAGTTTGAGATATTCCAGGAATAAGAAACTATGCATGTTCCTTCTGCCAACTGTGGCCACAGGAAAACTTTTGAGGAAGGCTGTCAGTGGAAACTTAGATAGGTTTGTGAAAGAAATTTTGAAACTCTTTTTAAAAATACTTACAAACTTCAATTTTCTGAAGTGCTGCCAGCATTGAACTGAAACTTGTGGTACCCCTTGAATTTAAAAATTGAACATAAATTTGGAAAATGAGATTGAGAATTTCAGCCTGGTGGTTGCAGTTCTATTTAGTGTAAACTTTCTTCCTTATATTCTGTACCACATGGGATGTGGTCAGARCCATTTCTTCATCTTCAGAGATGAAGGCTGCTGACTAAGCAGCTGCTGCCCTGTTAATCCTCTGGTGCCAGACTTGCAAGATTTCCTTGTAGGGTCAGTCTCATCTTCACAGGATAATTTCACATGATTTAGGGTTTGACATTTATTTTTGAAGGTAATGGTTGAAACAAAGTGAAATAATTGCATATTTGTTRTAGTAGCACACAGTGCCAGAGAGTTCACCTTTGCCTCATCTTGTTCTAGAAGAAATGGTTAAAACCCCAAGCCTCTTAGATTTTGAATAATGATCTGAGTAGAAAGGGCTCAAATGCAAAAAAAAGATTTGAAATAACTCTCAAGCCAAAGAGCTTCCTCTGCTGAATAACACTCTGACTGTTTTATTGCAAATGCTCAGTTCCCCAAAGCTGTGTGGATTAGGCAATACTGAGTGGAATGGGGAGAATGGGTCGTCCTTGTGATGTTGGGGCCTCTGCTGGGTGAGGAAGCGTGGGTTGTGAGCCTGGTAGCAGACAGACCTCCCACTGTGGCATGGTGCTTTTGCTGTCCAAATTGGGGTGGGCTTTTTCCATGGAGTAGGTAATATTGACTACTTACTTTCTAAATTTTTGCTCCTTTGCTTTTTAAAAGTTCATATTAACTATATTAGGAATAGAATCAGTTGTATCTAATACATAAACTTGCCCTAATAGCATATTTCCCCTGTGCAGGGCACTGTTTTTTAAAAAGAAAATTAAAAATTGTGTTGTTCCTGTCTATGAGGAAGGAATTTGCTACAGATTTGATCAGTGAGTGAGATTATTCCAAGGTGGGTAATTCCTCACATGGAACTGGAATCCGATGGCTGTGTTTTATTCAAGCCTGTCAGGGGTCTGTGGAGCTGGGTTGCCATCTGCTGGTGTGCCAGGGATTGGGGACAGGAATTGTGAACTCCACCATCCAAGTGCTTTTTTGTCAAACGCTTTTCAAGATCCCTGTAATGGTCAGTGCTTTTAGAGCAGGGGAATGTTCTTTCTCATGCCGTGTCCCACAGGAATCATTTGTCAATAACTGGCCTTTTGCTTTTAGCTGGAGTAAGAATTCGCTTTGTAATGCTGTGTGTGGTTCGCAGCATCCCTTTTCTGCTAACAGAGAGATGATGATCGGGATATTTATGAATAAAATAAGATTTTTTTTTTTTAAAGAAAACGATGATTTGCAGCCGGTTCTCTAAATAAAATGGGTGATTTTGGGGTGGCCGCTGCCGGGGTGCGTTTCCGCCTCTGGCCTGGCGGTGGCGCCGCAGCCCCGGGCGTGTCGCGAGTCGCGCTTTCCGCACGGAAATGTCCCCGCGCTTGTTTCCCGTCGCTAAAGGAGACCTTAATTCTGTGCTGTTTGTCAATTCAGCACGGAAATTAATAATTCAAAAGGCCTGGTGAGGTGCAGTGGAGCTAGAAGTTCCAGCGTCAAACCACCGCCTAGTTACAAAGGAAAATTCCATCTCTGCGTCTCCTGCTTGGTCCCCAGCGCTTTAGTGGGTTTGCTGTTTATTATTTAGGATCTCTGCTTTATGCAGGCACCTGGCTAGTGGTTGTTAAGCTCACAGGGATGAGGTTTGGGAAGGAATAGGGTTTGCAGCGGCTGGCAGACACCAGGTATCTGACGAACAAATTTAACATTGGTTTGCAAGATGCAACATCTGCTCTGCACTGTGCTCTCTGCCTCTGTGCTCCACAGAGCTCACAATTCCACCTCCTCACAAAAGAATGAGATATGATCTCTTTTTATTGAAAAATACACTACTAGTTCAGGGACAAATCATTAATGCCAGTTGTGTGTAGTGCTACTCCTGCTGATTGCCTGGATATTTATTACAAAAGCAGGCGTTTGAATCTGATGGGAAAACTTCATTTACGTTTGTGTCTTCTAAAAACATCCTGATGCTCTTTTCCCAAAATGTTTTGTCATAGATAATGTTACTTTTAATTAGCATTTTAAGGATTAAGAAGTTGACTATTTAAAYGTTGCTCAGTACAGATGAAAATTGTTTTGTTTAAGAATAATTGTGAAAGTTATAGCTGATGAAGGCCATAAATTATTTGAGGGAGTAGAGAACTTTCAATACTTGACTATACAAGTAGGATTTAATATTTTTATGTTGGTAGAAAAGGAAAGACAGCAGGAACTATGGCTGCATGAATGAGCCGATTTTATTATTGTATGAAGACATGGAAAATGCATTTTAAATTGACAGTTGTAATTGTAATAACCTGAGATAGGAAGTAAGTGGATTTCCAAATTAGGACCATGTGTGAAGTSTAAATTTATGCATACTAATTAGACATTTGCATTTACATACACTGCAGAGTCTGTTGGTGAATCTCTGGATACATTATCAATTTTGGAATTTGGACAAGGTCTGAGGAAGAAGTATGGAGCAACTTCTAAACACTTGGCAAGGTTTAAAGTGCTTGYAGGGACTTACCTTTGTCACAGGTTTTAAGGTGTCTCTGGTAGAAAACAAAAATGGATGTGCTGTAACTCTGTATTTTCATGATAGATTTAGGACACTTGCTTCACAGTGACGTCCAAAACTGATAATCCTGATTGGTTTTTCACCAGCAAACTTTATTCTGAATAATTCATGTAAAGAACAGGAAATTATTGTGATAAATTCTGTACTAAAGTTGTATTTACTATATAATGCATATTACTTAAGCACAGTCAGCATCCTGCTCTGAAGAAACTTCAGCATATTGCTTAAAACACAGTCAGCATCTTTTTACTCACTTCAGTTAAGTGAATTCCATTTTGGAGTGGACTCATTGGCTTAAAGGAGATTTTCATATTTGAAAGAAAATGTGAACACCCTTCTGTGTAACCTGAGGCTTGTCATTGTAGGAAATATGAATTCATAAAACTTGCCTTGTGATAATTGTTAGGCACTAGACTGTCAGTTTGAATGATTGCACTTCTCATTATCTTCAGATGCTGCATGTTATTTTTTTTGTCTGTGAATATGTTGAATTGATTTTTGGCACATGCAGTCACTTCTCTTCCTGACAGCAGCAGTATTGTAGGTGTAAAGTGAGRAACTGCTGTAGTGTGCATGGAAAATTAGCTTTTTTGCTTGGGGAGCTGTGGAGAACTTAAAATACAGTTATTGAGACTTAAACACACGTTGTTGAAGAGCGAGGCTTTGCTCCATGGGTGGTGTTCTGTGGGTCTTAATGACCTCTATAAAAACATTGATGCAGACAATAAAAGTTCTGGGTTTTAATTTAAAGTAGTTGAAAATTGGCTTTTTGGTTTTGGATTTTTGGCAGATATTTCCGTAGGCAATGTGAAATGTCTGCATTTAGTATTTTAATATGGCTGCCTTCTGTGTCTGGTAATACTTCTTGAAATAGTTTCCTAGGATGGAATAATAGGAGGATAGGTCTTAAAAAAATGAAATAGTTTGTTTGCCTAAGTTTCAATCTGCGTTCTTCCAGAAATGCAAACTGTTTTGAGCCTTAGGACATTTATAAGAATCCCCTGTAGCATTTTGACTAAGCAAAAGCTTTGGACATGCTCTGTAATTAGCAGCATAATCCTCCATATTTGGCTGCCACTTTCTGTTTGGTCTGTTTTCCTGCACTGTGTCACTTTGGTTTATCCAAGCCATGCATTGTGTCTTTCCAGCAATCCCTTTTCAGCCCCAGAGACAGAGTGATTGCTTATTTTACCACTTGCAGGACAGTGGGAATGCAGAGGTTTRTGTACATCACCTCTGAAGAGCTGCAGCTCAGAATCTTTCCTAGGAGTTAATCTAAAATCCTTATTGCCTCGAGATTACCAGAGGGGGAGAGGTGAAATCTCTTGGCAGAGATAAGGGTAGCCTTGTAAGTGAAACACAAGCCTGGGACTTATGCAACAATCCTGATATCTGAACTTTGGTAAGCCAAGGTACAGAGAGGTTCAGTCCCTTGGCCACCTGAAGAACTGAAAATAAAGCACGTCTCACAGCCTCTCTGTAAACCTCAATTTATTAATGTTTAGCAGATGTTTGGAGCTCAAATGTGAAATACTCTATTGCAGCAGTTTCTGTATGCAGTGTGCCAGTATAATTTTCCTATTCTGAGTTTGTTCATATTTAGATTTTCACGTCAGTTGTTCAAGAGCTGAGGCATACCATGATCCCTTACCTGCCCTTGCTGGGTTGTTATTGCTAACCYGAGCATTTCTGCATTAATTGTGAGTTTCAGACTCTTCCCTGGTGGGAGCTGCAGAGTCCTTGTGCTGTGAGAATATGAGGTATGAAGTCAGAATAACTAATATATTAGCAAGCTTGAGTCAGAGTCAATATTTGTAGTTCTTTTGTTTGTGAACAGAAACTAGGACAAATAATGGCTAGATGGTTTTTATTTTTTTTTCAAATTATTGTTTATTACAGGAATAGATGAGAAGAATTTCTGTATTGTGGCATTTTGGTTTGATCAGAATTATTTTCACTGAAAGCACTTGTGGCCAACTAAGTATGAATAGTGCGAAATTTGCTGAGAGGGTGCCTTATGTATTTAAAACAAACAAACCTGAGCTGTTTTCTTAGTAAATAAAGTGGAACAATTGACTGAGGGGCTTCTGCTTTTGTTATTTGTTGCAATGACCAAGATTCCATTTAAAAAAGAACAAGATTCTGTGTTCATCGTGGATATGAAACAGTCATGTTGAGACCATAGTGTGAGTATGCAAAAATGTGTGTCATTGTGAACTCTCAGCTCTTGGCAAAGGGCAATGTTTATAAAAGAGGATTGAAAGATGTGCAGGGTTTCAGATCTGTCATAAAAGGATGTGAAATGTAATTAACCTAAAATAACCCTTAAAATATTTTTTTAGACTGATAAATTAAATGAGCTGTTGAGATAACTTAATGAGAGATTTTAATTTTATACCTTAAATAATATCCTATTAAAATCCTCAAGATTTTGCTTTGTGATGGAATCCACTGAGATTTATATTTTCACAATGACCTCATGATTCAGTAACATACTTAATATATTTGGTGCATATTTGAGGGGTAAGGTCTAGGTTAATGGCTGCATTTGTTCTTTAAGTGCTCGAAGCCACAAAGCTCTAATTGAAGATAGGAATGTTCAAACCTCATTATTTTAATGTGGTCATACAGTATAGTGACACTAAAAGTAGTCATATGATGAACTCCTATGGCAGGGTTCATAATTTGTCCATGAAAACAAATTATTATGTGAAACTTTGAATTAAAATTCTCTGCCTTGGAGTTTAAATAAAACATGAAACTTCAGGTCTAACACGGTTTCRGTATTTGTCTTTGCTCAAATTAGCAATAAGCATTTGCATACCTTTTAACACAGAATTCTGCTGTGAATTGTTTACACAAAGTTACAGTGCATGCACTGAATCTCTCACACAAAGCTGCCTTGGTCGGTCCCTGTGATGTTTTTGTTTCAGGTGAGTTAATCCTGCAGAGGTACTTTGGGCAAATCTGCATCTCAAATTTTCTAAATACTGGTGATTGAGGTAATTTAGTGGGCAAGCTGTTGTCRAGGAAAATGCATACAGTGCTTATCACAGTGTCAGGAATCCAAGGGCTGGAGACAAAGGTCGGAATGTTCATTCCTGCTTGCATTTAAAAAAAATTCATCAGTGCTGCTAACCTTGGTCATAGCAGCTTTCTCACTGTGCTCTCTAGTCTGAGCTAGATCCCTTTTAAGACCTCTCCTCCGTGTTGGATGTTCCTCTCCTTTCCCTCCTGTGTTCTCCCAGAASTGTTTATTTCTCTCCATTGCTTTCCCTACCCCTGGAAAAACCTCCTCCCAGTATAATTCAGTTCTTATTACTTGATGGTAGCCAGAACATTCTGGCTAATTGTGAATTTGGGCTGCTTTATGTACAAATATACTTGTGCTGTGACTTCTTTAATCCCTCTCCATTGTCAATTCCTTGGGCTATGGGCTCCTGGTCTGGGAATTTTCGTGTGAACATTGAAGTTGTATCCTGTATTGCAGCTTTAGAGCTGCTCAAAGTTTGCACACCCCTTTTTTCTGTGCACTTAGTTCTGGTGCTAACTTTATTTCCTKACTATCTCCTTGCTAAATGAACAGTGTTCTGAGTCATGGACTTTTGATCCACAACCTCTTTGACTCTGCTCAAATGACTATGCAATGTAAAAAGTCGAGTTTGTGKGTATTATTAAATCTATCGATATTTGTTTGGTTTTAGGTAAGCTTTTTTATCCTTTGTCTTAAAATTCACCTATCAAATATTTTCTTTTACAATAAAGTAAAATGTAGAGTGTTACGAGTTTAAAATACATCAATTTCTTATCTGAGTTAATCCTTAAATCTTATTGGAATGAAAYAGGCTAATGAGAGAGAAGTTTGGCAAGATGAAATGATTCAGTGTTTGAAAGGAAAGAGCAACAATGTGTAATATAACAAACATGCAGAACTATCTGAATTGAGAGGAAAAGTACTCTGTCAGCAATGCCAGATTATATTGATCARGCATCAGCATCAATCCTGATTAAAGAGGCAGCTGTTTAGAGTGGTGTATTTGACAGTGACATCTTTTATTTTCTATATGATTACTGGCCTGCTGACATGTTTACTTTCTCCATGAAATTTACATATTGTGTTAAAAATGTTGCTGACTGAGAAATAGTTGRATTATACAAGGCATAGTAAAAAGAAAATCAGACCTTCTTATGGCTGATATGAACATGTATGAATATCAGGTAATACCTACAAGCAAGCCAGTTGATTTATGTACCAACTTAATTCCATGAGAGCTCTCAAATAAATGGAATGGCTTGCTTATCTTCTTGTTTTTTTATGGTAAAGTTGATGTAGAAATCAGTTTTATATAAATACACGTGCACACACACACGTATATATGAAATTTAAAAAGAAAATGGTTGCAAATTTTTGTATAGATGAGAAGTCCTGAAACCCTTGGGAGACCCCATTCTATGACTATGTCTGGTAGACAAATCTGTGGTATCAACTTCCCTGGGAAARTGTCAGGAATGGATTGAAAACCATTTAAGGGTGCTTGGCCATTAAACTCGGGTCTGCAGAGAAGTGATAGATATTCCCTTACTGTTCTAATTGCTGAATTTCTTTTGTTTTTCAATAAGCAAAAGGTGAACTGCTCTTCCCCCTGGCTTACTATAAATTCAATAATTTCAAGGGAAATATATGATGGTGCCTAACTTCTTCAGAGCAGTACATCTGCTGTTGGATTTGTGTTTTGTCCCATTATCAACAAGGATTTTATCATCAAGTTTTGCCTGCATTGTGTGGAATCTCCCCCTGAGAACAGTCACGGACAACTGTTCATGATGGTCAGCTCCATTTTTCCTTGCACATCAGGAAAGTTCTCCAGTAGTTTTGSTGTTCAGAAGTAGGTAACTACAATTTCATATTCTGGAGCAAGKGAAATGTTGCTTGAACTCCATTTTGTGTTATGTAAAAAGGATAAATTGATTTAATTCTATTGCACCTTAGCTGCACGATTGAGCTTAGCTTTGTGTTATAAGCTTCTGCTCTGTGTGGCATCCCCCAGTTCAGAGTAGTGGAAAGCATATAATAATGTTCATTGCCCATAAGTATTATTATTATCTACCAAGTATAATAATTATCTACTGTATGTTTTACAGRTAATTACTTTAATCCCATAAAATTCAAATTCTGTCATGACTACACTGAGGACTGCCTGTCTCAWTTCCATGCAGTTCTGTGTCCAGTACCATGTCCTCAAACTCATGGGAAAGATTATGGAGGCTGTGATTGTGGCTGGGGGGTGCTGCATGTTTAAGACCCTCCTCTYTGCTCCCTTTGGAAAGAGTCAAAGCAGCAGTGAGTATCACAGACCATCAAGCCTGGAAGCTTGGGTTTAATTAAGACCCAGTAATTGTGGGGTTTGTATTGCCCATTGTATGGCAGGGGATGCTGACTGYGGTGTGCTGAGGAGGATTGGACATCCTGGAACAAAATATTAGAGAATTCACTTATTTCTGTGTAGAGTGGACACATGCCATGCTGGGACATGATGAGAGCACACTTTACATGTTCAGTGAATGTTTCATAAGACACTTCAAGCTCTAGCAAAGATCCCAGGAGGAGTAACGTTTGTGTCCTTAGCAGTGCTCAGTTCTGGTTCAAAACTAAGTGAAAAAGACACTAAAAGCTGAAACAGAAATAGAGGTATGCAAAGCTAAAAACAGTAAAAAAAAACTGCTAAAGTTGCTTTGAGATTCAAAAAGATGAACTGATTTAGAAAGAGAAGCTTGRAGAACAAGGAACATCAGTGAAGAGACCTACATCTTTATAGTCTTCACAGAACCGAGTTAAGGACCACTTCTTCAAGGCAGAGAAATGTACTGTTCCCCCATCCTACCTCTGAATAAGAATGGTTAAAAGGAAAGTAGAATGGTTAGAAACAGGCTAGAGTAGGTTGTTAATTCAGTGAGTAAAAGGAGATAATGACAGAGCTTTAAAATAATTCGAAGATGAAATGTGTGAACTACTGTTTGTGCTGTATAGCCAACTACTTAAAATAGTTTGAGGACTGAAAAATGGCAAATTGAATACCAGTATTTAAAAAAAGGGATCCATGAGAGATTCACAAAGTTAAAATTGCAGATGTTCCCTTCATACTGTAGTTGCCTAAATCCTAATTCCTACGAGTGTAATTTACCATTTGGCTGCATCAACACTGTATGTGCACAGAGCAAATCATTCAGATCACCCTGACAGCATTGACCTCACTGCTTATACTCTGCTATTAGAATATTTGTCATCAGTGTCACSCATTCAAATCATGGACTCAYAGAAAGGTTTGGAAGGGACCTTAAAGATCAYCCAGTTCCAACCCCTGCCATGGGCAGGGAYGCCTTCCACTGGACCAGGTTGCTCAAAGCTCCATCCAACCTGGCCTTGAACACTTCCAGAGATGTGACATCCACAACTTCTCTGGACCAGCGCCTCCCCACCCTCATAGTGAATAATTTCTCCCTTATATCTAATGTTATATGCATGGCTGTTCTTTTGACATGGAAAGGTCATATTCCCTAGCAATTCTTCTGACAGGTACTTTTAAAAATTCAATTGATTGGCAGGTTCTTAACCCAGAAAGTTTTGCTGTTTCATAGAGATACATTTTCGTTACAAATGTAGTTTGCAGTCAGGCTGAAAGCTTTGAACAATTCTAAGTCTGATGGTTTACATGTTTACTTGATAAGCTGAGGCAATAGTTTAAACACCCCAACCTCTACCTCTCCCATCTAAAGGCCCCTAAGGACTCTTCTCAGAAGCCACAGTGATTTATTTGCAAACTTTTATTTTTTTTTTTCCCATGAAAATCTCAACAGCTAATGCTGTGATGCTACTTCTACTTGTTCTTTGGAAAAACTAATACTGGACTAAAATAATTATTTTTGCCTGGGACTGACATTGTCCTAGCTGCTCTGAAACCTCCTGGATAATCTGCTTACTCGTTTGGCTGGGTAGGAATGGACTTTGGCTTTTCCTCTGCTTCCTGTTGCAAAAGCWGCTTTGAAGGCAGTACTGAGAAGGAAAGGGAGCTGCTAGTGTGGGAAATTCAGGAGCCCAGGACAGAGCAAACCACTACAATCAACTGATAATGCTGATGTCTGATAACTTTGAGGTATATTTAGAATGCTGCTGCTGTTTTCATGTTTGTGTTTTGTCCATTGCAGTTCACACTTACATTTATTTGCTTTCTACTTCAGTGGCTTCAGAAGGAAACCTAAGGAGACAGGGGTTTCTTCAGCTTCATTAACTATTCTGGAAAGAGCTTCTGCTTCCCTTGAATTCCACCTTGACTGTACAGATTTGTGTTCTGCTATGAGATCATTCTGTCAATATAGGCTTGTTTACTTCACAACTTCAGCAGTTTTGGAAGGCTCCTTTCAATATTAAAACATCCACCTTTTKCACTAACAGATTCTTTTTCAGCATGGAGCTGTGAATTGCTACTGATGATTGTCAGTGTTTCTTTCTTCCAGGAAGACCTAATGTTTTGGTAAAATTGAGTKTCTGTTTTCTTATGTAGTTTCCTGTGTTAATTGGTTTCTTGCTTGATCCTGTCAGACTCACTATGATACCCCCCTTCTGAGAAGCTTATTTTGTTGATACATTTAGAAAAGGCTCTTCTTCTTTCATGGAAAGAATTTTCTCTAGAGAYGCTGCCAAGTCTCAGAAGACCAAGAAATGTTATGGCTTTGTATTTCAGTGTAATCAAACTGACATTCATCATCATTTTGTCTCTTTAGAACRGGAACAGCTCTGTAGATGAATATGTATTTTTGGCTTTGGCTTTAACCAAAATTGAAAGTAATGGTATAAATGAACATGACTGCCAGAAACACTGAATACTAGTAGGGAATCAAAGTTTCTGCAATTGTTCCTTCCTTCCTCGTAACTTCCAAGCCACTGGCCAATTTCATCCAGGCTTGAACAGAATAAAAAATGTCAAAAATAACTGTAATTGCAATCCTATAAGAATTGGAACTGAGTAGGAGACACCCCCTCACATTCTCTCGGTGACAGTCAGTTCGTTGTTTATTGTGGTTTGGCAGCACTGGTTGACACTGAAATATGACAGTGCTGGATTAACTGGGGGAGGTKCTGTCTCCAGTTGGGTGCAAGTAAAATGGGAGAGCCAGAGTTACCTTTGTCAGGACTGTGGGAGAGAGCAAGAGGCAAAAAGCCAAACTCAAGCCTGTAAGAAATTGGGGGTCTTTAATTKTTGTTGCTCGAGAAGCAGCTTGTTTATATTGCAGCAGGGAAAGAATCTGACATCCTTCTGTTTCCAAAAACATTGATGTTCATGGCCTAACTCTGGGCAGGGTTGGAAGGGCAGCTTTTGAAATACTTCTTGAAATGCTTCCCTGTTGTCAGTTTGGCACGTTGCTTTTGCTGTGGAAGGAATGGTGAGATGCTACTCCAGCAAATTGAAGATCTTTCCACATGTTTGCCTTTGCAGTGTCCTGTGGCTGTCCCAAGCTGGGACTGCACTGCAGGGTCAGCACAAGGAAGTGATGGATGTCTTCCCTGGGCTGCAAATCTGACCTTCCAGAGAGAAGGGAAGGGAACCCTCACRTTTTAGTTGTGCATATTGGGGCTGAGCGTACTTGTGGCATCATCTGCAGTTTATTTCTTTGCTTTTCACTACTAACGACATTAAAAAAATTAGTATTCTACAAGCTTGAAAGACAGACTATTATCTAATTGGCTTTTGGTTAGGAGGATACTGATTTCTAGGTCAATGTAAAACAAATGAGCATTTAAATTGAAGAGGAGCAGCTGTTCCAAAGCCCCTTTCCACAGTGCCTGGTTTTGTTAAGGATAATTATGTCTAATTTTAAATTATGATAGCTTTGAGTATTGAGCTTTGCCTTGTTACATCCACTATCTCATTCTCCTTCATCAGTAAGAAYGTTCTATCATGGAGCTAGGTTTCTGATTGGATTTATTTTTCTGGGCCTTTTGAATTATGAAGAGAAGTACAGCTTTAAGGATGGGGTTTTCAACACTTTCATGCCAATGTTACYGCACTCACATTTTCCTTTTTGAGGTCTCAAAACTGATACAGCGTGTCTGATTCCTGTGGAAAGATACTGCTGGGAAAATACATATTTATGTAAAAGTGTAAGATTTTTGTTAGTATTTTTAGCTTGAAAATGGAAACGTCAGGCTCTGGTGCTGAAAAATCCAAGAAAGGCTCTTGTCAGTCTTGGAAGGAAACATATGCTAAAGATGTCCTGTGGATTACATAGTGCTTGTTTCAATTAACACATTGATATTCTCTRTCAGTTCTAGAGACAAAAAGCCCAGGTGACAATTCAAATGATGCATGAAAATGATATTTCAATTTTTTTCTGGTGAGCTCAGATTTTTTTTTTTTAAACAAAGAACAGAAGATTTCAACTGCTTTGGTCAATGTTGTATTAGTAACTCAGTAGTAGGTCTGAATGCTTTGAAGAATATATATTGTAAAGATACTGCTGYTGCCATGAAGCACATTTATTTTTATGAAATGTTTGCTGGTGGACATGGCAATATTATAGTGTCACATGTAAGAATTTTGTGTTTGAGTTTAATTTGGAGTAAAATGTGACTGTATCAAGAAATGTTAAATATGTGTATTTGCATATTAAATCGAAATCCAAGCCTTTTTTTACCTGCTGCTTTTATGGAAGGAGGCATGTCTTCACATGCCTTTTAAAATGTCACCATTTTCCTCTGAGAAATATTCTTTGAGTCTTTAAATCAACAATTTTACTATCTTTTGTTTCCTCTCCCCTGTTGAATGTAATTGATTTTATTTAAAAAAAAAAGTTTAAGAGATCATCAATTATTATTATGTCTCTAGTTTTTTTTTTAAATGAAAAATAGCTTTCAAAGGAAAAAAAAAAGCCAGGAGAACTCATAAAAATGGGAGGTCTGATGCAGATCCTGGAGGAGAGGGAGAATTGAAAAAAAATTATTATTATACTGTAAATCTTTGAAATCCTGAATGAATTTATTCTTTTTATCTTTCTTCCAGTTTTTGTTCAAGTTTAGTGGATAAATGTTGGGAAAAGGGATATCTATAAAAAAAGCTTTTAACTTGTCGAGCACTTTAAGGGKATGACAAAATTGTGAGAAATCAATAGCAAAGTTTTGTCTGAGACCAGAAACGGAAGAATAAAAACCTGTCAGAATCCATCARTAAAAAACTGCTATGAGATTCCTCCCTAGATATTGATGTGAGAGCTTAGTCAGGTACAAACAAGGAGAGTAGGAGAGAATAAAGCCCTCTAATTGCAAATGTTTTGGCTTATCTCCAAGTATTTRTTTCAAAGGCAGTGTTTGAATGTATATCATGTTGGTCTTAAGCCAGCAAAATGGTACAACCTTTGGTGTCTTGTTTAAACACTTTAATGTCAGCTGGAAACCAAGGTAAAATTCATGGTATAGTGAAATAAATTGCATGTGGATTAAGCTGGAAAAATATATTCAGTGCTGTAGACTCTGTTCTGAGCTGAATAATGAAAGAAAAGGCAGTTGTTGACTTTCATGGCATTTTTGCTCATGGGTTTTTTCCTAATGAGTGTATATGATTGTGTGAATCATTATTTGTAACTATTTTGCCAGTGTAATGAACGAGGTTCYTTGTCTCATGAAGCATCAAGTGTTWGTKCTGAAGAAATGAGTGTCCAAAATGACAAATATCCTACAGATACAGGTGGAAGGAAGATACAGTGAAATACACTTGGCTTAGTCTCATWCCTCCGCAGTTTGTTGTCCTTAAAACTCCTTTAATTGTAAAGTAAGTGCTATCTCTCCATAAAAATTGTCTAGCTTGTACTTAAAAGTCGGCTTTATTGATGAAGCAAGAGTTGGAAGCAGGGAAGTTTGGGAGGAGTTTACCAAAAAGGGAAGTTTGTATATGCAAACCACTGCTGCTGTGGTGAGGCTGCAGGAAGAACGCTGCTAGTCAGGAGTGTGGATGGTGCAGGAAATGTTTTGTGTACAGTAAAATTTTGGGAGTGTTTATCAGCGTGTGTTTGCATGAGATATGAGGTGCATCTGTAATTTGTTGCTTTATAGAGCTAGTTTCTAAGGCAAAATAGCTTCTGGGCTAACTGGATTCATAACATCTTTCCTGTGGGATTCTTGAAAGTACAGGCTTTGTTTCTATAAACTTTTCAGTAAATGYCAATAGCTTCATTTGGGAAACACACAAGCTGGGATTGAGTCCTTGAGCTTTGGGTTTGTTGCCATTCTGATCTGAGTTACTCATCACTGAGATTTCAGTCCTAATGTCTCTAAGGCACAAGGGTTGTCTTAAAGTAACAGAAACTTGAGTGTGGTAATGTCATCAAAACGTTTACAAACCAGAAATTATATTTTCCTCAGGTTTAAATTCGCAGCCTGTRTTGAAAAAGGCTTTTGTGCCTGTCAAAATTATGTCTCTTAAAAATGGCATCGTATTTGAAATGTAGCACGAGAGGCGSTGGTTTCCATTCTGTTCTAATGGCAGTTTAACTCCTGAACGTGAATTTGCGTGGTGAATCTAACATTTCCTATAAATATTAAATTTAATTGAAGATTCCTTTGCAAAGATTTTCACTTTCAGAGGGGCTTGAGCCAAGGTTGTGCCTGGAAGCTGGTGGCTCTTGTGCAAATACCTTCTCCAGTACAGTATGGAAACAGTGGGGCTGTAGATGAATGAACTGTTCCCTCCAGCCTTGTCGGCAGCRAATTTACATTTGTATGGGAGATGAGTGGGAGTGCCGCCTTTCATAAGGCATTGCCTGTGGGGGATGGGGCAGTCTGGCCCAGGAATCTGAACCGAACAAACTGGGAACAGAAAATGCGCTGTGAAAGCCTGAGTATTGTGTAAACCTTGAGGATTTTACACATTTTTTTCAGCGTTTCTTTTTCAGGGACCAAGCCTCGTAAGCGGTGGTTMAGGATGAGTTCCTGCTGTGGTTCATTGCTAATGCACAGCTTTGCTCCAAAGGTCTTACTTTATCAAACTGAATCTTGTAAATAGGCAAGACATCCAGAAGAAATTCAGACAAGCTGTCAGGCGAGTTTCCTTAGGTTGGCTGCCAAGTTGTGGGTTTTTTTTTCTTTTTTTTTTTTTTAAACAAGTTACCTCATCAACCTTCCTGGTTTCARTAGTCTGTCAGTGTATCTCAAAGAGACACGTTTTTAAATCTCCAGATAAACACAGCTTGATCAAAATAAATAAAAAAGCCCCAAGCACTTAAGTTTCAGTTTGACAGTGAAACATTTGGCTCATTTTTTTTTTTGTGCAGATAATGTTACCAGAGTCTTAAAAAATTCACTGAAATTGTCAGTGTATAAAATTTTGGAAAGTGATCTTTTTTTCCCACCAGACAATATGTTATGTAAGGAAATGTTATAGCTTTAAAGTTTCCCACAGCTTGATGTCTTGTTGCTTTTAGTTTTGATTAAATAGAGTAAAAACTATAATGAGTTGGGAATTATGAAAAATGTAAATTTTGACTCTCAGTGCTTTAGATCAGGGAATTGGTTCAAAAAGTTCCTTGGTAATAAAAAATGTAATTAAAAACATTGCATCTTGCTGCRGAAAATTGAAAAGCTGTTGGTCTTTTTAGCCTGATTTTTGGATGGGAGCACTCTTTGTATGGCAAAACATGAATTGATCTTCATCACAAGATCATCCTTTTGTGTAGTGCTGACACCCTTCACACCATGTATCCAGTGTATGTTGTGTGAGAGGCTTTCTGGTGTTTTTGTAGTTAATATGAAATATCAAAAGTTTCTAAGTGGTCAATATAAGTGGACTTAGACGTGTAGAGTTATGAGTTTAAGGTGTCCAACAGTTGGATTCACTTAAGCTGTGCTAGAGAGCACACACATTTTGGATCCACAGTGTGATGATTTGATTGTCAAGATGACCTTTACTGGTTTTGCTTTTATGGTAAGATGGTAGGTTTAGATTCTGATGAAATGGTATAAACCCCAAAAGATGTCAGGATGCAGTGYCAAAAGCCTGAAATGCCTAGGAAGTCATAGCAAAATTATTTTCTCTGTTTTAGTTATTCTTAGTTTTTTCAGTTGAGTGATACACTGCAAATTTCAATTACAATTTAAGGTACGTAGAAAGTATTTTGTATTCAGAGTAGAAAATATAATATGCAAACTGAACACAGCTCAGAGATGAGCCATGTGATTCTACAGAGATATGTCTTTGTGCATATGTAAATGCACTCTCTAATATAGTAGAAACAGACTCCTTTTTTATTTATCCCTCTTTGCAGTTGCTTTGGTGAGTAGAAAATGTGAGTAATAGGGTAACAGCTTATTCAGGATTTCTCAATTATGTTTTAGTAAAATGTATTATACACAGGAACAGTCACAGGACTTCATAGTGGCTTCCTGTGGTCATTGTTTTCCTGACTGTGAAATTGGTCTGCCCTTGGTCATCTTCCACTGGTGCTGTTTGAAAACCCATGGGCTACAGAACAGCTGAAAAGAATTGTTGTTTTGGATATACTGAAATTAATAGATGAAAAACTCCAGYTGTTTTCACCTTGGAAATGTGTTGACCTCTTGGATTTTTCTACAAGACAGGGAAGTGATAGAGTTTGGTAGCYGCAGTGGAATGAGGTCTGAATCAGCATAAATTATATTTCTTATTGCCAAAAGAAATTAAATGCTGACCAGAATCCAAGCAGAGACCCCTTCCAGAGACCTCTGACAGGTAGGGTTGGTTGCTGTCTAGTGTGTGAAAGGTAAAATTCCAGGTTCTTTTAATAATCTTCAATACCTTGTCATACTTGTGGTCTTTCCTGGGATGATTTAGGGAGATTGATTTCCTGAAGTCTTTCAACCCTGATGTTTTTCTACTGTGAAAACCTTTATTTTGTACCTTTCATTTTACCAATATTAATCTTGAAATATCAGTAGCAGACATGATTTTCCATGGTGATGTCATCAATATCMCATCTAGAGCCCCTAACACTCATTTCTTCAGAGCTTCCTTGAACTGTCATAGGTACACACTATTTTTAGAATTACTTTTCAGTTTACAAATTAACTGTTACACCTCATTCCTTTTCCAAGTTGATGCCTTGTAGGATGCAAGACACTGTTGTCTTCAGCAAGGGACACGTTTGTACTTTCTACTTAAAGAAAACTACAGAATGATTGCCCTGGCTGGGCCCAGTAGGTTGTCTCTGATGGCAGCTGATAGCAGGTGTCTTAAGGCAGAGTCTCTTCACAGAACACTTGCAACTCTTTGTGACCCTGGGTCATCTTCTGAGTGTGTTTYCCTCTTTTAAAAGTTCTTGGCAGATTCTTCAATGAATTTGTCCAAACACTTCTATCCGTGCTTGTGATTTTTTTCCTCTCCAGCCTTTTACAGCAAGAAATAGCCCAATGTGACTGTTGTGTAAAGCAGTAGCTCCTTTTGTTTCTTTGGAAATTGCTCTTAGCCTCATTTATTTCATCCCAAGCAGACTGATAAACTGTTCTTCCCTACTTACCAGGCTAACCCTTGCAGGAACATACTGGAAGTTCATGGCTCTTTCAATTTCTTGATGTCTTCTTATAAAGAGTGAATAAAGAACATTTTTTAAGCGCTTTTTTTTAAAGAGCTTTTTTTAAGCGCTGAAGCTGAAGAGGAATTGGTTGGATTATGTCCAAGCGATCCCAATACTACACTATCCATTCTCTTTCCTTGTTGCTCCAGAGCAAAGCAAAATTTTCTCCTTCTCAATGTAAATTTGATGGAGGGAGGAAGAATTGAGTTAGGAGCTTACTAAAGTTATTGGTGAACCAACTTTGAATACCCTGGTTTTATTCCCCTTCCTAATTTTTTTAGTGGAGTGTTAAGGTACGTACTCTTAATTCTTAAAGGATTCAATATTACATGCAAACTTTAATTGGAAACTTACCTGCAGACCTTTTGGATGTTAAAGTGAATGTCTAAGGTTGGCGTAATCTCTTGGTGAAATGATGGATAAATTTAAATTTCTAAAGGTAGCATTTTGTAAGAAAAGTTTTCCATGTCAGTGAGTTGCTTTGAAATTTCATTTGTCCATTGCTTGTTTCAGTTTGATGTTAAGTATTTTCTCCCATCCTCTTCCATCACTGATTTTCTGTGTTAGGTTTTGCTGAAGGAAGAAAAAAAGGAGAATGGATGAGTTTTAACAGTTAAACAGGAGGGAGGAAAAGGTTGTCGCCCCATTTGTGATGTTTTTGGTGGTGGTTTTTGCTCTGACAAATAAACATTGTTTGCACTGAAGAAGGGAAGGGGAGAGGGAAGCTGGAGGAAAAGCCATGCCTGCTTTTTTTCAGCAGCCCCAATTGGCTTCTCTACCCCAGAAACTGGGTAAGTGTGGCAGGCAGCCAATTTGAGAGCATCCTCCCCAAGAAAGCTTGAAATTTGGAAGAGAACAGATGATTCTCATGGTATTTTGAGACTCATGCCAGCCTCAATCAATTACAAGTCACTTGTGAAGACATATTGAGAATTGGCAATGTCTGAATATTACGGTAAATAATCCAGGAAGGATTAGATGTGTATGTGCCAATAAGAAYGCTTCCAGTTAGGTTGTGGAAATAAGTTATGGTTACATACTACTGTTATCTGGCTTAAACRTTTTCATTTAATGACTGAYTTAGGAGGAGAATACAATGAGAATGGTGTTGCATAATTATTAAGAAGCCTTGATTCCTCTCACAGAATGCGTTGTTTAATGCTGGTGGTGTTAGTCAGAAGAGGTAAGATCAATGGTCTGCTTAGTGCATGGTCTAATATAAATATTTCTAAAATCTACTGTAGACTAAAATAAATTGCAAAGTGCATGTAATGTGTGTGAGCATGCATGCCAAAGTGGTTTTTTTTTTTTCTCTTAAGAGATTTTCTTAAGTAAAAATAGAATTTGTTTGGTACTAATGTCTAATAACTGAAGTTAGCATTTTGTATTTTTTTTTCTGAGGAAACTTACTTGATGGCAAAATGCAGGRCATGAGATAAAAATCCATCATAAATATTATCACAGTGAAGTCCTGTGATCATTTTATGTTCCTGCCTGCTTTCAAACAGAGCTTTATCTGCATTTTTCTGCTGCCYTCCTCCCCGGCGACGCATCCTCAAGTTCTCACGCGGAGTTTTGTGGCCGGCTCGATGTTTCCCAGGCACATTTGCAAAAGAAGATGCTGTTCCTTTAAAATGAAGTGGCTCATGGAGTTGTTTTCACTAGCGCAGGTTTTTATATGGTACAGTAGACTCGATGCAAATGAGCTGCCTGCCCTCTCCGGAGCGCACAAAGGCGCTGCAGCCCTCACTCGGCGCTCGCCTGTTTAAAACGGCAGATGGAAGGAGGGACGGCAGGAGGAGGATTTATTAGCTACTCACAATAAAAGACCACACTCGCTCCGCAGAGGATCAGAAAAAAGCCTGGTGAATGGGATTGAGTTGTATCTGCTTTCAGCTGACTTTACAATGATGTGTTTAGCTCATGTGACTCGGTCACTTAGCATGAAGATCAGCTAAAGATTTCCGTGTAAATCTGCGCTCCTTTAAGCACCGCCAACCTGTGTGCTTGTGTGGAGACTGTTTTTGGGTTTGCAGCTGTCATAACTGTGGGAACAGGAACACTCCATCGAGCTGTGGTAGGCAGCCCACGGTCTGGGCTCTGCTCGCTGTTGCATTTGCACACTTGAGGATGTCTGGCTGAGATCCCCTCATAAACACAGCTCTCGATGAAGTTTGATTTATGTATCTCATGAAATCCTTCAGAGTCTGAAGTTAGGTTCTTTTTTAAATAGTGTTTATATTCAGAAGTTATAAATAGACGCTTCCTAAGCTTCTATCAGGAGATGAAATCTGTTGCTTCAGCTTTCTGCTAAAAAATTSAAGGTCGTTGCGGCAGTAGGTTGTTCATTATATTTGCAATATTTTCTTTTTTCCTTTTTAATATAGAAAAGGGCATGTGTAGGACAAAGGCTTCTTGACATGCTCAGTAATTTAAATGATGCTGGGATGAACATACCTAGATTTTTATTTTTACTGAAATGGTGTTCGGTATAGCTAGAAGCTTTATTGTTGTTTTATTTTTCAACACATTCTGTATGCTCGTGTTTTAAAATGGCATTGGCATAATGGACCTAAAGGGGCAAAGCCTTTTTTGACCTTGCTGGAGTTGTCTGTGTGGAGGTAGCTGGAAAACAGAAACTGCAGGACAGACTGAAAAAGCCTCAGCTGAACTGTCCTTTTTCCTTTTTTAAGATTTTTTTTTTCCCCCTGCCTTTTTGCCATGGATGACGATGAGGGAAGGGCTACTTCAGACAGCTCTGTCAGTGATGAATAGATGAATGAATTCTTAAATGTTCAGAACTTGCAACATGTGTTCCAGAGCCTTCAGCACATGAGAGTCGCAAGATCTCAGCTATGAGCTGAAGAATGTGCCGTGCTTGCTGCATACGAGGAGCCCAGCATACCTCAGAGATAGCAGAAACAAAAGAATGTGTGGCAGTATCTGAAGAATCTGACAGTTGCTTTGTCTTGGAAAGGAGTAAAGGAATTTTTCAGAATTGGGAAAAATAAGATTTCTTTGTTTTTCATAGTGAGATTTTTTCTGGATTTCAGGTGCCAGGGTACTCTGTGTGCCTGCAGTATTGCTTTTTTAGTTAGGGTGACRGTGTATTTTTTAAAGGAAATGTGACCTGGATTTTGTGAGCTTATTATACACAGTAAACGAAGGCAGCTGTTTTAGTTTACTGATCCCTTACAACAGCTCAAGTAAATTGAAATAAAACAAAAATACGTGTGTATGGGATCCAAATTAAATTCCACTCCTTGGTCTTACGTGGACTTGYTATTATATTATTATTATATATTCGTAGCTCGTTGTGTGTATGAGGGGAATGAGACATCCAACCTTGAAAAGATTTAGGAAAGTCGAACAGATTTTTTGCAATGTGACCTGCTAAATCTGCYACAGAGAGGCAGGCAAAATTACGTACAGATAGTCAGAGACCGTGGCTGCAGTTCTTCATGACAGGCAAGTGAAAGACCATGTCCTATTTTTAGCAAGTGGATGGAGGGGGARTGGGAGGGGGAGAAAAGTTTGAAAATAATGGACTTCTTTAACAGTTAGAGAGCAAAGCTAGCGAGAAGCAAGTGAGCTTTAGTGATCAGCAGTGGAAATATGGATGATTCAAGTATCCTTCGAAGAAGAGGGCTGCAGGTAAGTGTAACTCCAGCCTTCTTTTATTTATTCTTCTGCTTGTAATGTTGACAGTCTCATAAAAATGCTGACAATTGTTTGGCGTAAATCAGGTTGACTGTGTACATAACAATGATACTTAGACTGAGGTTTTCTGTTTTCACCTAGTGTGTATTTTACTATTGAAGAGCAGGATTTTGTGTACAGTAATAAAATATATTTTTTTATATTTTGGATTATGTTGAATAGTTTAGTGACTATTCCTATGGTAAGAAGTGAAGTATATAAACTATGAAACTTACCTTATTTTTGGAACTTCACTTTTATAGATGCATGCAAAAATCCGTTACATGTGTTGTCAGACTTGTCCTAGAGTAGCCATTTTACTTGAGCATTAATTAAAAATTAAATGTCAAAGCAGATTGAATATTCTCATTTATTTAAGACATATGCTTCTTTATTGCTTCAGATGCACAGTAATCCAAAGCCAGGATTCAATAATGCAAATAATATTTATATTTTATTTTCAGCAGCTCTCATTGTTGAAATAAATACTCTAACTTGCTTTGAACTCGAACATGCTAGTGAAGTTTTATTTTGTACTGGTGCTGTGGAAGTTGTGCTCAGTTGCAGTGGTATGACAAACAATAATCTGTGCCAGTGTCAGTGGGGTGTGAKAACTGAACTGATGCTTATGGAATCAAACTGCTGGAAGTGAACGAGCTCCAAAATCTTGTGTGAGATGGATAGGGAATAGATTTGTGCTTGAAAGCACCATATTCTTTTTTTTTTTCTCCCTTTGCATTGTAATGGGATGGGATATAGCCTATTACATACTTGCTAGCATAAGTAATTGTTTATAGACCATGAACGTTGCCTATTAAGTTAACCATGCCTGTCCTATTGTTTAACTTCCTTTGAGGAAAATAAATTTACCTTTTTAACATGCTGCTGTTCATACCTTGCTGATGCTTTAAGGCAATTACAAAGTAATTGGTGCCTTATGTGAGTATGTTCTACATCTCACGTTTTTATATTTTGGGGTTTTTTTTTTTGGCCAGCTTATTAATATTACTGAAATAGCTTGACACAGTGTGCTGCATATGCCATGGTGACAGTGTATTAGGGTAGTGCATTTTCTCATCATAAAATTAGCTGTATTTACTTTCTCTATAACTGAATATATAGGAATAAGTAAGATTGTTTGGGATGATGTTTTAAAGAAAATGATATTTATTTTCAATTCAATTTTAATTTGTATTTAATTAGTCAGAGTTTCATAACCAAGAAGATTGTTTCTGACCACAGATAATCAAAATTTTTTTCAAGCCATTTATTGCTTTCCTGTACCTAGAATTTCTTGTGRATGTGTTATCTGTTTGACATGGCAGGGAGTGGTTTTCATGGTGATTCTTCAGGTCMTTTGGAAAAGGAAAGGAGGTTGGAGGAGCCCAAATGTCCACCACGGTCAGCAGAAGACACTGCTGGGAATGAGAATGCATTTTGCTGGTTTAACTGTGTAGTGTGGTAGAATTCCATCATTTTGGTGCTCCTGAGTAATTACTGGCTATATGTGGTGTTGTGACTGTCCACAGTTGGGTAGCTGTGTGTAAATGCATATGCATATATGTACAGGCGTAACCAATATCTACAACAAAAATCCTCCAGGAACTAAGAAAATAAGCTAAAAGTACATCAGGAAATAAGGCAGATGTTCAATAAGTTCAAAAAGGAACTTAATGCTAGATTATTTTTTTTAACCCCTCTGTATCTTGGAGTAGCATGTTTGGAATAAATTGTGGCTTGGAAAAGTGACCATTTKGTAGTCAATTTCAACTTTAAGATCAAGAAAAATTAAAAAAAACTGTTGGTGCATTGCCAAGGCATATGTTTAATTACTTCCCTTGGAGAGCTGGGTGATGCTAGTTTGGAAAGCCACTGATGAAAAAGATTAATTTCTTACTTCAAACTGGATRTTGATGGCTTTTAAAATGAACATCACAGCCCAAATTAGGTCCTCTAATCCAGCCTCTCCACTCAAAGCAATGCTAWTTCCAAAGTTAGATCAGATTGCTGAAGGACTTGTCCAGGCTGGTTTTGAGTATTTCTAGGGATGGAGATTTTGCAGCCTTTTTTTGGCACCTGTTCTGGTACTTCATCATGTGCACTGTGAAAACCTTGTTTCCTTTATGTTGCAATCCAGGACACTTTCCAAATGCGTGCATCTGTTTTCCTTGTGCTTCCTTTCCCCTCCATCACCTGAAATACATGTGATATCAACACTGTGATACTTTGTTTTCTTGGGGAAGTCTCTTAGCCCCCATCCCTGCAGTAAATAGCCATGAGCTAGCAGAAGTGGAAAAACCAGAATGAACGGGAAGGTTCCTACATGCAAAGTCAATATATTGGTGTGTGGCCCTTCTGTATCACCGCCTTTATTTGCTCAGTTTGCTTTTGTTGCATCCTGTTTGGTGCCACGAATTTCTACAAATTTGTARAGGTTCAAATAGTAGTTCAATAGTATTGAGGAAAGGCTGAGAAAGAGCTTCTAATAATGGAAKATTCTTTTAATTTCTAGGCTTTAATTTTAGGAAATGAACTTGGACTTTGACATAAATTACTGCCTAGGGACAGGCRCTAATGTAAGTGGTGGAGCTGTTTCTGCTGCACTGTGGAAAGATGTGTTTTTGTATTTTTAAGTTATTTGTTGTTACAAAAAAAAAACGTTGTGATGTAGTCACAAATGTTAGGAGGTTTGTTATTGTTCCCTTACAATTGTATGTGTGTATCATTTGTTGTTGTTGGTATTTTAGTGTGTATCAAAATTAGTAGTACCCAGTGAACCCCTGTGAAGATGAACTGGCATTTTGAACATCATCTTGTAATAGAAAATTGTGAGGTTTTTGTTTCTTTTGCATTGCAGGAGCTGGTGCATGTGTGTTTTTACTCTTCTCACATATGCAAGAAATTAGAGTTTCTATCCCCAAAATCCTGATGAGAAATGCAAGTAAAGAAAGTAATGGAGAGTGTGATACTCCAAATTTCAGATACTTGCATGGAGCTTATATTCTGCATTTGTGGTGCATGAGCAGTGTTCACCTGTGGTTGGGCAATATCTCCACAGTTCCCTCCATTCATCTTTTCTTACARTGTGATATCTCCCTTTCATTTCCTGCTGAAATTTGGCTTAAGTGCAACTTGGTCATTTACTTTGTGGGACCGCTTTTGTGCTGGCTTCAGAGGAGATCTGAAAGACAAATTGCATCACAAGATTTGAGTGTGTTAATCTTGGCTGGTGTTTTCTACTGCACAGCCTGTTTGGCTAAAATATAAYATAGATAAAAGATCCCACCCCCCTTTTTTCCCCCTCCAAAGTATGATTTATTAATTTTAAAGAAAAAATCCAACATTTTCCTCCTGGGGGCAGGGGGGAAATAGAGCATGGAGAGTATAATCTCAGAGTATTTGGTGGACTTGTTCTTGAGCTGATTTGTTTTACTCTGAGGACTGAGCACTTTTTTGTTTTGCTTTATGGGGAAAAGGAATCAGAAAATCAGTGGAAATTCTTAAGCTTCAATATATTTGTACAGTTTAAACCTTCTCTGGCACATCTTTGGCCACAATTTAGAGACCCTGAAACTTGACATACTCTTGAACTTTGTCTTCTGAATAGTGACTTTTAGAATTATTGAAGACTTTTTTTGCTAGCTACAAAGTTTGTTGCAAGATCTAAATAAAATAATGTTAGTAAGAATGTTGCTTTTTACAATATTTTTATAAAAGGTAAATATTGCTCTATAAAGGAATATAAGTTATTTACAGTGAAGGGAGACTTCACTGAATGGGACTTAAAATTCGATATTTTTGTTTGGCTTTTAAAAAATATTTAAACTGAATAATTAGCATCTACATTTTAAACTGAAGGTTAACTTTGTAAGTTCAGTGGTATGAAAATATATGTATATGTACACAGGTAAAGATCTTTAGATGTTATGAGTCTCCTGAATTTGAGTTTTTGGAACTCTTTTCTACAGAGGAGCCTGCTATGGGAAATAAGTTAACAAGACTTACTGTATAGTGCTCACAGATTTACCAGGAACTTAACTGACCCCACAGGTCARATATCTGCTGAAGAGCTTCCAGCAGTGATGATGTAGGCAGTCACCACTTAYACTGACATCTGAGGAAGAGGTGATAACATGAGAAGATAAATAAAAATGATTTATTCAGATACTGAAATTATAACCTCATCTTAGAATACCAGAAAACACATACCAGTTTTCTTTTTATACCCATGAGTTAAAGAAAAAATAATATTTTCAGGTTAATTTCCAGAAGAAGCAAGTTTTATGTTCGGGCTTGGTTCCTGTTCTCTCAGTAAATTTTCAGCACCTGAAATTAATGAAAAAGATAGTCTTAAATTCTTCAGCTGCTGTGAAAATTTGCAGCTGCCAGGAGGAGTGGGGTCTGCATTGGTGTTACTGTGGTGAAGGGAAATGCCCTCGCTCTCTTCCAGAGGTTGATGGATGTTCGGGCAATGTGCTCTGCCTTCTACTCAGGAGTGTCTGAGAGAAGGACTGGGGAGCACCAACTGCAGATGAATGGTTGCTAGAATTCATTAACTAGATCTGTCATAAGCAACTCACTTTGACTAAAGTCAGCGCAAACAAACCGAATTTTTATTATATGAGTCTGCTGTAATCTTGTGGTGGGGTGCTGTATGTTTCAAGATGGGAAAATGGGTTGTTGTGAAGTGTGGGGGGATGTTCCATCTCATTGCAGGGCTGAGGATCCATGCTCAGACAGGTATGAAACCTTGTGAATTTTTGGTCCATGTCTTCTGGAAATGAGCTTTCCCCCTGGTTTGATTTTTCAGGATTGGTGCTTGTGGTCCACTTGGCATTGGAGAGGGAGCTGAATTTGGGGAGCATGTGCTTCTGGCATTCACTGTGAGGACTCTAGAAAAAATACTAGAAAAAATACCAAGGGAAACCTTGTCAGAATAAAAAGTCCTTGAAATATGGACAAGGATAAAAGGTTAAATGGTTTGCTCAGGCAGAAAAGATGGCATTTAGCTGCTGTCTTCAGGGTATTGTTAAATTGGTCTGATAATTTGCTGTAGTTATGCTTAAATAAGTGCTTTCAGTTTGTCAGTAAGGGCTTCGTGAATGCTTTACAGCTGAACTAAACTTTTTATTTTCAGGCTGTGAGAAAAGATAAAAATACCAGTAATTAATTCTACTACTTCAGGAAAAAAGGTTTTGTTAGCAGGTGACTGCACGAATAGATCTGTGTGTGTGAATCTGAGCCCAAGGAAATGTTGGACAGAGGGATTCTTCCCAAAGATAAACAATAATATGTGTTTAATACATTTCATTGGCTCGAAMATGTGAGATAGACTCGCTTGTTGCCGTGAATGGTGTTTGCTGCTGGTGACAGGGGTTGCTGTGCASAGAGTGGGAGTGTTTCTCCTCCTCKCCATCAGCCACTTGGCKTGTTTCWCTGGTGTTAATATCGCTGCATTTTGTACTTGCTTAATGCTGGAAATCCCAAWTCTTAAAGGGAAACCAGTCCTCCAGCCTAGCAACATAACATAATGCTGCCATGCTGCAAGGCTGGTGTTTAATCTGCTTATCTTTARTAGTCTTCACTGCTTACACAGACCCACTTACCTCTGTAATGAGAAGAAATGTCCTGCAGTGAGGCAGTGTGTATTTTGCTTCCAGGCTTATGTCATTTCAGCCTGGAAGTTGAAATTGGTTAGAGCACTTTCCTGTCGGTTCTGCTGGTTATGGTTGCCTCTTCAGTTTCTCAAATACATTGAAAGATGGTGATTTTTTTTTTTTTTTTTTTGAGAGGAAACCTAATTAAAACATGCCAAGTGAAAATGTAATTTTGAAAAACTATCAAAATTTTGGATTGGGAGCAAGTAGTCCTCTTGTATTTTCAAGAGATAAATGTCAAGTATCTTTGCATTCTGAATATTTGTAAATTGTGGATAGTAGTCACATAAATGACAAAATATTTTAGGGGTAGCAGTATGTTAGTAATGACTGGAAAAGGCTCTCTAAAATGTCAAGAAAAATTTAAAGTCAATTGTAAATATGTAGCAGTGTTTCCCATGGGATTTATCAGTTGATCCTCTTTTATTTTGTATTAAATTGCTTTACCCAAGCCATTAGTATATATTGACCTGTAGAAGGTATGGGATTTTACCATTTCTGGGATCTAGATGGAATAGGTCTTTCAGGGTTGGTGATTCTTGAATTTCTAGGACCTACTATTAAAAATGGGAAGTAATTTTGTAGACTCCAGACTGTTTCAGTGTTATTCTCTGAWGGAAATCATATTAAATCTTCAATTTTTTTTTTAAAGAATTGCATACCCTAGACTTTTTGRTGTGCATTCTTAGCACAACAGTGAGAGGCAAGAAACTGGATTACTTTATTCAGCAGCTACATGAGCAGCAGAGTCTTTTTGCCCACCAGAGCAATGTGCAAATGCAAGTGTTTTTCTCTTAGCATCCAAGATAGTTCGGGTATTCCCTGTAGTTTGTTTTCAATTATGTGGATATACTCAGAATTTTCAATTTCTGACTRTAGTTTAGTAGCCTCTGTTTTATTWATTTTTTTAAAGAGAAACAAACTGTTTAAAGTTTACATACTCTTTCAGGAACCAGAGAAATGGGGTTGGCTTTGGTGGTCTTAAGAAAATTTTGCTGTCTGAWTGTTCATGTTTCTAATTGTTAAAGGTTTTCATAGTACTGTGACATCTGGCCTGGCTGCCAGTGGCATTCAGGAGAAATTGCAAAACAAAATATGAGCTGCCTAAAACCACAGAAAATTACAGTGGTATGGAAATGCTTTGTTAGACTAGGTTTAGTGTAAACAGGTATGCTTTAGAAACATGAATTTTCACTTTACTCATGTCTTGTGAAAACATTTTATTTATACTGTAAATAATGCAGTGCCGAGTTCCTTAAACTTGGCTTGTGAGCTTTGAAATCATCATCTCTATTTAAAGATTTGCTATGAATCACACTTTGTAGTTCTGTGATTCAGAGTCTGAAAGTCTATTCCATGTTAGAAAGCTAATTTCAGCTTGCATTCAATTATTGTATACTGTAGTATAAATATATAACACATGACATTTTACATAAATGCTGCTGTATGATTAAACCTTGAAGTTTCTCTATTTTGTTTCAAGGGTCAAGAATGAGATCCAATAAAAACTATTAAGTTGTTTCAGATTTTGATGGTCTTTTTTCTARCATTCAGCCTTACTGTGCATAACTGTTCTCCAATATCAATTTTATTGATATGTGTGAAGGTAATTAGGTCGATTTTTCCATACATCCAGCATGTTTGCTGTGGGCCTTTGGGTGAGGTGCTGTACTGCAGGCATGTCATAATACAGTGAATTAAGAGTCTAACTCATCTAATTTCTATTCAGAATGCTTCCTGACGTGGTCATTGCTGTCATTTGAATGAATTTCTTATATCTTGAATAAATAWTTGCATTTATGGTTTTGTATTGTTTCTCTTCAGACATTAAATATCTATATCTATCTATCTACCTACCTATGTTTAAAATCGGGTCTTTGAAGTTATCAGCATTTCATTTTATGGATACGTTCTCTGGATGGAAAGTGGTTCAACTTTTTTTCTCCTGGTCAAATCTATAAATGACTCATTTTGCTAATAGCAATGCTCCCTTTCAATGAAATTGTTAAAGCACAACAGATGCTCTTCTAGCCAAAGGTTTCTCTTTTCAAAATGCTCTTGGGTATTAGTGTGATAAAAACATGTTTGGAATGAGAATGAGTATAAATATTACCTATTGTATGGCACAGCTTAAACAACTGTAACCTGATATAATTACTTTTAAATTACTTTCCTCAAAAGATGAAAATATTAATTGGCTTTGACATTTATCACTTGTTTTACATCAGCATAGGCTAATAAATGTCACTTGTACTGCCAGCCAAAAAGAAGAAATKATTTCAGATCTCGCTGGGGTGGTGTAGTCAGTGAAAAAGGCGCTTTCTGCTCCACTGGTCCCTGAGCTGGTGATGACTCCAGGCTGCACTGGTCTGAAATGGAGCAAGCCAAGCCCATGGCCATCATCACTTCCCAGCAAATCTGTGCCCCTGAAAGAGTTTCAAAGTGCTTCCAGAATTACACTGTTTTTTTTTTTTCCTCGAGTGTATAGTGATCTTCTTTTAAAAATATGTGCCGTTTGGCTTTATTTTTCATAATTACAGTGAACAATTTGGCCAAGGTGGAAAGAATGTGTGCTGACTGGTAGAGAGATCCCCTGGGAGSGCCAATTGTGAGGTGCCTGTTGGGAGGCAATTAGGATCTTAAAAAAACCTAAACAATGGGGTTAGATTTAAAGGCTGGAGGGATGGATTGTGGTGAGCTATGGGCAAGTAAAAGATTGGAGGTGACTTGAACAGAGACATGAGTGATTTTACATTTGAGATTGATTTCAGATTGCAAAGGCTGTGGGCTGACAGTTTATTYTCTCTAATGGTCCCCAGTCATTTATTATTTGTTTTTCTAGCTTCTATCTTTTCCTCTTTCAAATGTGAATGTCAGGCAGCTTCCCATTCTCAGTTGTTGACTCTTTTGGTAGRCCCTACCTTAAAACTCTGTGGACCAAATTTAAACCTGGCAGCTCTGTTGGACTTTGTCTCAAAAACATTTGTTCGTGAARTAGCACCCAAAACTTCTTGTACTAAAATGAGCAAACATGAAAGTTTTTTTTTTTTTTAAATGATTTTATAATCTGGGTCAGTTTTGCTCTGYGCTGGTGACTGCCTGCTTGTAAATTTTGAGAGTTTGACAGTGCCGAGCTGATATTTTTCTTCCAAAGTGGCTACCAYGAAGAAAGCCCCTCAGGGACATGAGGCTACTGTAGACTTTCAGAAAGCAATGTTGTGCTTGATTAAGTTTAGACAGATGATGGAGTGATGTAGTAAAATCATTTTTGTTAAGGCATAATACAACATAGAATCCAATGTAGTACCATTGGGACTGATAAAAATGAAATACTAAAGAAAAACCATGCCCTTACATACAGCTTTCAGCAGCAGATACAATAGGTGTAATTTAGTTGTGTGGTGCTGGGAACATAATATTGATTTACCATGAATCAAGAGAAATAGCTTGTACCTTGCCTGGGTGTATGGATTGCAGCAATCTTGGGGAAACCAGTTACCTAAAAATGGTGCTGTAACAGAATCCCTTCTTTTTGATAGCRGTGGGGAGGCGATTGTAGCCAGGTGAAAAATCCAGTTACGTGTCTRAATGGGGAGGTGAGAGGACCTTATGTGCTGTTGCTGGGAATTGCCAATTTTCCATGTACTTAACTCACTTTTAAAAAGAACAGTTTCTTGAAAGCAAGCCCTTGCATAACTTGCATAGAATTGAAGGCAGTGGAATGAGAGGGATTTGGGGTACATCTTCTCTTGCATTACTCACACAAATAGCTTCATTTCTTTGTGTAGCATTTGTGTACCACAAGATAAAGTTATTTTTTTCTCTATTTGAAAAAATAACGAGCAAAATAGCATTTGAGGTAAAGTTGCAGTGACTACAGAGAAGGTCAGTCTGGTCACTGTGGCRAGTAAATTCTTTGTGGGAGGCAGTAGTTCTCATGGTCTTTAGTAAGAGAATTACTGGATGAAGCGATTACTGTTCGTTGTTTGTGKTTTTTGGCAGACAATATAATGCTACCAAAGAATTTTACTGACTTCACCTTTCAACCAGAAACAGCTGTATTATCTTATTGTTTGAGAGATTGGTGTATGGCTTTACCTCTTAATCCTCARGTGACCTAGTTTATCCTGGAGTGAGATGGCTTTAAATACCCTTGACACTGATATTTGAAACAAAACAGTCCARTATTGGTGTCTTGGGTGTCTTTATGTGCTCATGACTACAGGTGAAAGTGAGTATTTCAAGAAACAAGTACTTATTTTTGTTTCTTAACTTAAAAATAAAATCTCAATTGTAGGCAAATTAAAGCCTTGTCACAAGAGGGCTTTGCCTCCCCTTGTTATTCCTCATTTATCCTTACACCAGATTCCAGTTGTTGTGCAGGTGAAGTYGAACAGAACTGTGCATTTTGTGTAATGAGACTCAAAACAAGCCTTCACACCCAAGTTCCTTCTGCTTTCTGGAAACTTTGGAGTTTAACAACCATCATTTCAATATTCTCTGCTTTTCTTTCAGGAAGTGAGCTTGATTAGAGGGATGCTAAATTAATGTCAGCAGGGTGCATTGTGCAAATGAAACCTGACCACTTTAGAGCAGAAGGGATGTTGTAAATGGAATGGTTGCTTTATTTCCCCCCGCCTTCCCCCAGCTAGCAAAAAAAATCTTCCCTGAGTATTTTTGGTGAAGAATTAGWCCTTCTAAACTCCTAGAAGGCAGATTTCAGAAAGCATTAAAATGATTCCTGTTGGTATTTCAAGAGCCCCCATGCTCTCTTGGTAAAAAATCAAAACCCAAAAAATCAAACCAGCAAGATTACTTAGCTGTAGAAATAAAAATAGGCCACCTTTGTACCTGAGCTGGGTTGCTGAAGATTCTTATGGGAATGGTTGATTTGGCTTTTGTTAATTTTTTAAAAAAAGAAATGGACAAATGCTGTTTGTTTTCAGAAACCAGTGACAGGCATAAATTTACATTGGTCTTGTGTGGAACAAGTTGTGGTTAGGATGGGGAAGGATGGGTAAACCAAATTATATGYGAAAGCTGCCAGCACTCAAACAGTTTGGGATGTTGAGTTCTGAYAGAACACTCAAAAAAATGGAATTCYTCTTTAATGTTTGTGTAACAAACAGGTTTAGTGAGTGTATTATGCTWCACAAAGGCAGGGGAGAAAAACCTCTTCACCACTTTTCATCTTGGATGTGTGCCAATTTTAAAAAAGCAGAAATAGAATAAAATCCTTTTATTAGTGTAACAGATCATGATTGATAGTTGTTGTTATGGCTAGAAATTGGTTTTAAGCACTGTATTTTGGAACAGCTTGAACAATATTATAGGCTTTTATTTAACACGCCTCTCTTAAAATCTTATTTCTGCTCTCACAGTCTTCCAACCATTGTAAGAGATATATTTGGACAAGGTATCTATTTTTCATCTGTTTGAAATAACGTTCACTTTACAGTTCAATAATCAGCCCTCTTTTTTTCCCCCCTCTGAATCTGCCATTTATTTGTGTAGTTCTAAACTGCTTCATAGTAGCCAGAAAACCCCAATGAAACAGAAAATGAAAACTGATGAAGACAAAAAAAAATTGTAAATATATTTTAAGTTGTAGTATAAAACTGTGTTTAATTCCTTGAATGGAGTAAAGACTTTTCCCAATGGAGGACATGGTAAAGATTTGTCCTTAGAAAATSTAGCCAAARTATTTCTAAAGATCATAACACRCAGCTGAGAGAGCAATGAGATAGAGATAAACATTCATAGCATTTGAGCATGATATTAGTTTTTAAAGGTTAAAACTTTAAATTCAGAGGAAATATTTTTTAATTAAAAAACGAGGCAATGTGAGAAAGATGAATGTTGAACTAGATGTTGCACTGAGAGTTGTGGTCAATGGTTTGATGTCCAAGTGGAGATCAATGAGTGCCTTCCCATGTGTATCTCTATGCACTATGTTAATTTTTGTTGCAGTGAAATGCATTCTTGAGTCAGTGGCAGGTAAACTGAGCAGTTTGAAATCTCAGGTAAAAAAGAGATACCTGTCAATCTGCTAAGAAGTGTTTGCCTTTATAAATTAAACAGAAATCAGAGTCAAGGAAACAAAAAAATAAAAAGTAGAAACTTAACTTTAAATTAAACAGTAGTAAGATACTTAGTTATTCACCGCTGCTGCTGTGAAATAAGCTGGTAGATTATTGAATTGTTGTGTTTGGAAAAAAATACTTTAGAAATAATACACCAACTTTTAAGGTCAGGCGGGCTAAACTAAATGTTTTTAGAATTGATTTATCAAGTAACTGTCAAGTTCTTAGGGAAAAACAGAATTAAAAAAATAGAAGCCTCATAGGTGAAAACCGACAAAATGCTACCAAATAATTGAATAAGTTTACATGAGAGAAAGGATTTATTGAAGGGATGGCTTTGGAAATACATTGCTTGTGTTTTAATTGCCCTGTCAGAGAAGATGGTCTCATCTTGCTTCCTGTATTAAAATCCTTGTTTGGGTCCTGTAAATGATGCCATACACCATCTATTTGTGTTATCTTTAACTGAACATATGAATTGGTTTCAAATTCATATTATGGASGAAAGGTTGCAGTAAATGTTGAATCTGATCATATGGATATACTGTCTTTTGAACATTTCTAGAAGCAAATCTTATTTTGCTGCTTTAATATGTTTGAAGTCCAAATTAATCTTACACCTAGATTAGCATTACTRGGATGTGATAATGGATTAAGTACTGATCTTTTCTGCCCCCTGTTTCATCAGCTGCTTTCTTCTGCAGGAGTGGTAATTGCTTTGGAATGGAAATCTTCAAATAGTATTTCAGTTGATAAAGATTTGTGCAATATCCATGCAGATATTCTTTTGCATTAAAAAGGATTCTTCTACTATTTATTTTGACACATGTTAAATAGTGTAAGAGATATCAGAATGTGAATCATAATTCCTTAAAGAACTCATGTAATAGCTATAYGAGTCGTCTTGCAGAAATAAAAAATCATAACATGGAGATCAGTTCGTGAAAATCTAAAAGTAAAAATATGAGTATCAAATGAGAAATAGAACMCTTATCCTACAAAATACCTAATGCCACAAGACTGACACCTTGCAAAGCAGAACCGTGATAAGGGAACAATGTGGAGCATTATCTCAACAAGAAAAATACAAACATTAGCACTAACATTACAAGAAAAGTGTTAATATTACTGTGTATAAGGCCTCCTATTTTTTGATACAGGTAAAAATCCATCTGTACTGTTTTGATCTGGATCATTAAAAGACAAAGCTGTCAACTTGATGGAGTTCCAAATTGAAACATAACATAATTCCAATTTTGGAGTTCAAAYAGAAACACGAGTCAGCTTTCAACATCAGATGAATTCACCAGGGGAGGCAAGTGTTAAGAAAGTTAATGAAGATAATGTAAATAAGGCTTTTAATGGACTTGCAGCTGTGCACGTGGCCACCTACTGCATCACATRAGATGTGGCAGATTTGTGTCCTTCTTTACCTGGTCACCTCCAGTCATTTGACCATGGCCCAGTCTGCAGACAGTTTGAGAATTAACCGAGAAATAAGACCRTTTATGGTGTTCCTCAAGGAGTCTCAAAACAATAGGAAAAACTCAATTGCAATTTGTAAGGGCAGCCAATATGCCAGTGAGGCTTCCATAGTAACTCAGGGTTGCAGGAAAGACATTAAAACTTCACTAACAGCAAAATATTAAATAAGGTCACTTGCTAAAAACAACCTGAATTTTCAACAGAGAAAAAGCATAATTTTACCAGAAATTGATTTTTGGACATGGAAGGTTGCCTTCTGATGCACAGGACATAACAACAAGCTAATGCTAAAAGAAAAGCAGGATAGCTCCCTTTGTCCCCCGATGCTGGACAAATTAAAAGTAGAACTTTCTCCAAAGCACATAGAATTTTAATTTTTATAGGTAGCAAAAGATTTTGCTGGGTTAACAACACTGTCAGCAATCAGTGTTAGAAGATCTGAAATAATCCTTTCTCAGTTCAGAAAGATTTCATCTTCATCACCAGAAGCAGGAGACACCTGCCACTCTCCTCCTATTGCGGTGTTCATGGTCGAGATTAATCAACCAGTAATTCYAAAATCCATATCATAAGTATGTGCAATACAAAATTTAATAGCCAAGTMAAAATTCAAGTAAATATTTTCACTGATTAACATAAAGGTGCTAATTCATTTTTCAAGGGTGAAAACCTCAGAGRTGCAAAAACCTGAAGTAACAGCTCGTAATAGTTGCTGGTGGAATGGCAGTCAAATGACAAAGCCTTTGGATTCTTGGTTGCTCTTCCTGCTCCTGGAAAAAATCCTGATCCACAGTGTCTTCAGGAGTTTGGCTCCTATTCCTGGAGTGCATCCTCTTGTGAGAAGATGTGGTGATTTAGGTCCATCCATCCCAAACGATGCATTTGTGGCATAAGAAATATTTCAGCTGGGATCTCTCTGTGTCAGCAGCAGATGGATCCTTCTGTAGTCCTCGTTTGCTGGAAATTGGGGCTGAGAATCTTGCAGCAAATCCCTCAAAAGTAAACTGTAGTGCAGTAGAGTAATGGAGTGGAGTAAAAAGCCAAAAAGGTTGATTGTAACTAGAGAGGATTCACTGAAGGTGGGCCATAAAACAAACAAAAAAGTGCTCCCACAGAAAATGGCAATGGCAGCCGTAAAATCAGATAATAAAGGAATCCTACCATGAAAAYGAAAAAGCAAAAAACAATTAAGCCCCCCCAGAGAATCAAACTAAACAGGAAACAAAAAGCGAACAGGCTTAGGGCAGGGAGACACAGGCAGATAGCAGCAGCCATGTTGCCACTAAAAAAATCCCATGGTTAAGAAGATTAGGAAAATTCCTCCTGCCCTAAGCTTTCACAGTTTGCCTGCTATATTTATTGTAGGCTGTCTTTGCATGCCTCTAYAAATTGCACATCTAGAAGATGCATTCCAGAAACCTGTGGCTTTYAAACCTTTTGCTTTCCAAAGAAAGAAGTCAGTTGTAAAAGAAGGTGTTGGAAATAATGCTGTAATCTGTGGTGCATCAGCGCGTTGGAACAAAACTTGCTCGTGTGTTGCCTTTGAGGTTCATATATATACAAATGAAAATGTGTGAACTTTCAATTTATCCCAGTAAAACAGAATTTCTTTGTGTCTGTTTATTCACAGAAACTGTGTGTATCTATAKATATGAAATAATATATATACACACTGTCCAATTGTATCACTTTAGGACCACAGAAAATGTAGCCAACACTTCATTGCACTGTTTTAGAAGCAGGGTGTTCTGAAAATTGGAAACTTTTAGTTTCCATTTTGAGCACACACCTATGTGTATGCATCATTTCTTGTGCCAGCATTGTCCTTTGTTCTGAGCTTTCCCTCCATGGGAATTCTTCATTCATTGAATCCATGAGACTATCCTCACTGCAGCCAAAGACTTCTTTTGCTGGAATTATGGCTGCCAGCATTTGAATAATCATTTTAGATCAACTGGAGACACTCCTTGCTGAGCTGGGGAAGACACTGCTTWATGCCTGTGTTGTCACACTGCAGGCATTTGAAGCTACCTCTCTTCTTTTGGCTACAAAGACAAGTTATTTCCTCTCTTATAAAAACTTGTTCCTTGGTKCTTGGAGGTTTTTTTCCTATTTCAAGTATATATTCCATAGGAAAATGAATTCCAAGGATAGTAGYGAGCTGTCTTGGCCAGAAGTCTGGGATTTGTCTTTGTGAATGTCATGCCCAGAACCAGACATGGCATCGTAGCTGCTGATGTGCTTCTGATTAAGTTGTAATGCTATTACAATAATTTCCATATTATGTTCCATCTCGTTCATGATGCTGTCTAACAGCTTGTTTGCCTTTTATTCCCCAATTACAGCAGGCCATGGTCTTCACAGTTTCTCCTCTGTCCTTTTTCAAATTAGTGYTGGTTTGGCTGTATGTGGGTGTGTGAGTAGTTAATTTTGTATATCCTGATTCTGGCACTGTGTTGACCACTCACCTGATAAATTCCTCACGCTGCCAGGGATTTACAGGAAAAGCACATTTGGTTCTGTGCAGTGTCTGCTATTACAGAATTTGCTGGAATTAATTGAAAACTCAATCTGAATGAAAATGTCAATCTCAAAACTTCTATCTAATGTTTTGCTGTGATGCAATAACACACTTTTAATCTTCTGCATTTGTTGTTTGGGGTTTTTTTTAGGTCTGTATGTAAGATTTTTGACACACCTGCAATATTGCCCAGATTTCTGCCCAATCATCTGGGATACTGAGAATGCCTAACCTGTTCAGAGATGCAGGAGTGACAGTAACAGAATTTTGTTATTTGTGTCTGGAAAGGGGAGAGCAAAAAGGTTGGCTGTCATCAGGGACGAGAGAGAATGCCTCAAGTCAGCGTTTAAGAGGAAATCTGTAAACACAACAAACCAAACTTGGTTTTGGATAGATGTCACCAATTTCTAATTTACCTAATCATAAGTACAATAGGGTGGGAAGAGAGTGAGATTTATCACTTAAAAGAGAAGCTTAATGAACATCAGGTTCCGATACCTAAACACATTGTTAAACACAGAATACAKGTAAAAATCTGATGTTTTAAGTGAAGGGTTCTCCAGCTTTTTCAGAGTATGCAGAACATTGCTGCTGAGGATGGGCCTGACATTTTGGACCTTCCAGACATGGTCATTGTATCCTCTGTACTGAGGAGGCTCCTGCAGCAGAWGATCCCTGAGGGGAAGGGGAAGCTGATTGCAATAGTGGGTGAGTCTGTGAATAAATGCAGAATTAAATGGGTTTCTGTGTAGGATGTTCAAGGAGGGATGATGCTTCCAGGGTAACTTGAGGTTGCCAAGTGGGACATTGAACTACAAGATTTCTGTGATGAAATTCTCTGCAATATCTGCCAGCTCTGTGTGTGGGGATCTGTAGGCAGGAGAGCAGCTCACCGTGTGGATGACATAATGGAGTAAAAAGAAGGAATTTGGTGTGATGGGAGCTGATCAGGTTCTGGGACTGAAGGCTTCTGCCCAGGAGGAATGCTACACCCCAGTCAAGAGAGAATCATGCTGTGGGCACTAAAAATTAAAAGGAATGTAGAAGGCTGGGGACAAATCCAAAATAGCATCTCTTTCTGGAGTTCAGACTGCTCTGGTAAAGCACTGGCCTGGACTGAAAACTTCCACTCTTGTGACCCATCCTAACTTTGCATCTTCCCTGATCTTATTTAATATTTCCTAATTGTTGTCATTGTCTTGAACTGAGAATTGGTAGCACAGTYCTGGATCTGTATTTCTGGCTATTACAAGCTGTGTTTCCTCCCCAAAGAGATTCTGTGATGCATTTCTTCTGTAATATTTTTATCCTGGTAAACTTCATCTGCAGAGCATCTTCCCTGCTCCCACAGCTTAATCCATCAATCCTGAKAAGTAGATACTGACAACACTATCCCATAGATTATCCCCCTGTGGGCAGGTGTGTGGGATGCCTGTTACAGAGGATGGCTGTTTGATGTCAAATACGTTTCTGTTTTATTTTTCAGGTTTCTAGAATTAAAGCACTTGTAAGTTGTGCTTTGCTTTATGCTCRGTATCACACGTGGCAGTTCCCTGGCATTGTAGGCAGGTTCATTTCCCTTTCTTGCATCTTGCTGTTACATTGTTTGTTTGCCTGTTGGCTTTTTGAGCCTTTTTTTTTTTTTTGCTCCCTGCCTTTCCCAGGCTCCAGAGACTTATTTGCTTTGATAGGAATACCTGAATCTGTGAAGCAAAAACCTTCTAGGCATGCAGGAAGCCATAGATGGAGATTTTCAGACAGTATAATGAACCTAATTTCACACCTTTTCCATTGAAATAAATGGACATTTGTGTAGAGAKGTTCCAATGTTGTTTTGAAAATACTATTTTTTTGGTCAGCCATTTACTTTAATAGTTTCTAAGTCTGAACAGGCTGTGGAATGCTATTTAAGTACACTGAAATTAGCAGAACTTCAAGTAGTATGATTTAAAATACAGTTTAGCACTCCTCAGTATGGTAATTTTAAAGAGAATTCTTTCAGGTTTGTATAACACTACAGATTCTGCTTCCTAGAACCAGTACACATTTAAATGCTTTGTGTCCATTTGCATTTAATGTTAAACTTGGCTASAGAGGYTTATAAATATTCAATTAGAATAACAGGGAAAATGAAAAGAATATTTTATTAATCTATAATGTCTATTGATTTTTAAGTAAGTAGGCATAATGTCTATCGATTTTATTTTTTTAAGCAGGCTATATATTGCAATTTAAGCACTCTGGACATAAATGCTTGGCAGCTTCTTACAGCTTCAGGTGGGGGAGGGAATATGACTKGAGTTGCTTTATCTGAAAAATAACCCAACACCATGTTAACAAAGCAATAGACTTTCCCAGGGGCTCACCTAGTAAGACAGCAGGCTCACTGCATCTGAAAAACTGCTTTCTTTTCTCTGAATTTTAATATTTTTGTTGCTCAACTCAATCTCTGATAGCTCTTGTGTCCAGGTGTGCCATCCTAGGATTTTTCTTAAATAAATATCAAGCTGTCTTTTAAATTTGTTTCCAAAATAAATACTTCTATAAAAATAAGTGATGGGYAGAAAAGAAGTAATATCCATTGTTTCAGAAGCTACTGTGGGATTAAAAACAGTGAAAATGAAGTGCTTCCTGTGACACACCTTTTTTTTTAAATCATATAAATGAGAAAAGATTATTTGAGATGTTAAATCTAAATGGTCACTTAGCGCATATGTAAATCTGGACTAACCCTAGGAGCTGCACTGAGATTATTTTGGGTGTGGTATAAAAATTCCCCTATAGCCAGTCAGCTGTAATTCCTTGACTAGATGGAGGGTTTGCTTTCTGATGTTAAAATTCTGAATTTAGAAAGCACAAAGTCTGTATTGAAAACAAACTCTTAAATCTCCAAAGTTTCTTTCCTCCTAAGTAAACTGAAATGCCTAAAATATGGGTGAATTTSAAGCAATGTTTCAGCTCCAAGAATAGGATTTTAATGGGAGTCACCATCTTTTCCTTGCTGTGCTTTTTACTTTGGGAGAAATGGAAGATTGAAATATRTTAAAAGATCTTTGAGCCTGTTTCAGTCAGACCACATTGGAACTATTTTATCAGTTTCTAAACTGTTTTATTGTAATGAAAAKTGTCAGTTATCAAAGAATTTAAATTTGGAGGAGAATGAAATTAATTCAGCGTTTGTGTATGCACTGAGTGATTTTGCCGGATCACTTAAATGCTTTTACTAATCCTTTGTTCTGGCTGCTGAAGTTGCRCTTCTGTTGTGAGAATTTGGGAGCACCAGTACAGCCTGTGGTAGCACTGCCTGAGAGAAAACATTGTGGAAACAGGGATTAAAGAATTAAACATCTAAAGGAAATAAACCAAGAATTTTCTTGATGGACAAGGCAACTTATCATACCAAGRAGCATGGGAAGATGGTTACTATCAGGAAGTGAAACCTTGAGTCATTCTTTGAAAGCTATTTAGGTTTTTTCTTCACTGACAGTCTGTACACTTTCATCTTTTTAGTTATTTCTTTCCTGTTTGGACCCTCTCAAACATGTAATAAGTTCAGTGAAAAGTCTCACAAGGTGGGTTTTTTTCATTAGTTATCATCATGAAGGTTAAGTGTTTTATCATTGACAGCAAACATTCTTTGTATGTAAAGTCCTTTTAACACACATGGCAGCACATCAAAATCGTAACTTCTGCTCTGAGAAAAGCTGTTGAGTTGGGGTTGATTGTTAGTGGGATGGGATAGACAAAAGAAAATTACCACAAAACTTCAAAAACCACAGTGGGAAAGCTTGTGCACAGGTATAGACCTGCTTTTTAGGTGCTTTCACTACTTTTGTACTTCAGTGTTTCGATGGACTGAAGCTTTTTGGCTGTTAGATGGTTTGCAGTTTTCATGCTGCTTTTTCTTTCCAGTATGAGCAGCTTTTTTTGTAGGTTTTATGAAATCAGATGAGCAGAGACTTTGGTTCTGGTATTCGAGTTCTCCTATAGTACATTACAGACATTGAGTTAAAAACAATGTATTAAAGACTTTCTGGCTCCCCAGAAGCTATTCTGAGCTGAATGCTTTAATCATGCATTGAATTCAAGCTGRAAGTGTGAACAAGGCCATTGATTAGACTTGCTGTTTTGAGACCTGTCAAGTTGAGGAAAAGCCCTTTYCCAAATGCTCTTTGAAGAAGGAGAGACTGTTCAGTGACAATTGGTGATGAATTTTCAGGCCTTGCAAAGTCTTTGGAAATTTGTTCCATACTCATAAATGCAAACAGGAATATACCTTAAAACCTGACTTTGAAGCCAACAGCTGAATTTAAAAGAAACTTGTAGTTCCTTCTAAAAGGAATAGAGGATGAGGAGGAATATACAGGAGAGAAATTASAGTACAGACAGTCCTGAGTACCTGCAAGGCTTTTCCTGGTGATGAAGTCAGTGTTGGTTCTAATTTGAAGCATGGTAAAGGACRGAAGACAGAAGTTTTACCTATTGATTAATATCTTTTGTCTTGATATATTTTCAAGAGAGTCCATATCTATAATTCAAGTGCAACAGAGAGTCCTGGCCAGAACACGTCCTTGTAATAGAATCAGCTGTTTCTGTCAGTCCATTACAGAGCACACTAATCGCCCATCAGAGCTAAAAGTCATTAGGCTCAGTCTGCAGTTTCTCAAATCTGTGCTTTGGGAGTGAGTGCCTGTATTTTACCAGTGCTTTAATTGGGGATGAATTTTCCCTTGCTCTGAAACAGATCTCTTGGCACTGAGTAARCCTGAGTTATCCAACTGTATTAAATGTGGGTTTGTTTGTAAATAAATCTGTGAAAGGTGCTTAGATGTATCCCAACATTTTTCATAGGAGAAATCTGAATGATCCAAGAACTTCAGTTCACTTGACATTTGCAGAATTTATGACATACCTGAAGGACAGGATTGGATGTGGTTATTTAAAAATATGCCCAGGGTTGAGGTTGGTCGGTTCCTATGGTTCCCAGCTCACCTGTGTTTCATTTTGAAAGCAATAAATGCTGATTTTGTGAGATATGTTCTGCCTACTCTAAGCCTGAAGATTGTCTTACATATACCCGTAGAAAACCTTGCCCACCTTGGGTTTGATCTGTAGATTAATCATGGGTTTGGCCTAGCACCACTTTGTAGTTTCCCATTTTGTGTTCTACCTTGGAGCATTGTCACGTATGAACATGACAGGCACTGTTGTACCCTTGAAGTTAATATAAAATTATAATTTTAAAATTAGAGTTCAATTGGTGATTATTACAGTTCTATCTCACCGAAACTGGGAGGACCATTTAAGTGCTATTCTAAAATATTCTGCATAAACAGAAGAAAAAAAAAAAACTTCTTGGAAAGTCTTTGAGAAGCATGACAGGAAAGCATGTTCCAATTTAATGTTGGGTTTTTTTTCACTGAAATTATTGTTTTTTAGAGCTAATAAAACATTTGTGGTATAAAGGCTTTGTGTTATAACTCTGAAGTGAGTCATGCTAGGTGTGTAACCACGTTATGTATCTAGGGGGTGAATAACTCTTCTATACACACAATATGTGTAAATGTCAAAAAGCTGCAGCTTTTGCTTTTGTTGCAAAAACATATTTATTTTTTGGGAATGAAGCAACAGAGCCYTTTCTTTCATCACTTTTGTCAAGGGTTTATGTTCCAGTGTGGAGCCCAGCAGGCATAAGCAATATCAGAGACTATTCATTTTTGAGGGCAGAAAAAGAAGTTAAAATTCTGTTGACTGCTTACAAAGGTGTAAATACTGTCTGGTATCTGATTATTCCAAATTTTCACATGGTGCTCAGCATGTGGATTTCTTCATTAAGTGGATGATGGGCTGTAACTATTCCTTTGCAAAAAATGATCAGAGCACCCCGTCTGTCCCTCCTTCCGTGTTTTTGTGAGAAGCACTGATTTGAGAGGGGTAGGCTGAAGTGCCTCATGGAGCTTAGCTAAGCAATGGAAAATTACATCTGCTTGTTCTGTAAATAATGTCCAGTCAGAGCAGATGTAATTAACTACTGAACTTAATGGATGCCTCGTGAGGTTACTGATGCTATCAGTCATAAACTAGATGAAGGCAAGGGAGCTTTATTTGCTTGGAATTCCTTTTAGGACTAATTACTAAATATCTTTAAAATTGATTGCTTATGCTTTCAATTTCTGAGAGTGTTTTCCCATGATCTTCGTGGAACAGACTTGGTTTAAGGAAGGATGGGAGACACCTTTATTGTTGAGGCTTTTTGAGGAACTAAAGGGTTTCTCTGGTTGTCAGGTATCCTTGAGGACASTTAATTCATCTAGAAACAACCTTTTAAGGAATAGACGTGAGTACAGAAGAAATGTCAACTGACTTAATCATAGATTAATATCAGTATGAGCCTACAAGGGAGAGAATAAAATGGGATTTGTTTATTTGTAATGCTCTTGGCATTTTTAGCAGCTGTGACAGTTTCCTTGTGACCATTGCATGCCCAGTCTTGAAGGAATTTTTGGTGCAAGTCAAGACAGAGTAATTTTAAGAGCRGATTCTAACAATAGCATTTACAGCTGCAGTCCTGCACGGCTCTGAGATGAGGCTCTTTTCTGCATTTTCCAAAATTTTGCAGAACGTGACCTTTTGACTTAAATTTCTGAAACTGGAGCCGTCTGGCAAAATGAAAGAGAATTTTGAACAGTTGCTGCCATTATTTTGGATGACTGTTCAGAGCTGGGCAGGCTCTTTCACACATCAGGAATCTGCTTCATGGCCTTGTAAAACTAGAATTAAATAATGAGAAAGATTAATGAGCTGTCTAAGCTGTGTGCTTTATTACTCTCAATATTCCTCYGCCCTTAGGCTAATTTGTGCAAAAATATAATATATAAGAAAGATTTGGGGCATTTATTATTGGTGTTATTTCTCAGGTTTTAAAGTATAACCTTTTATTTACAGAGGGCTATCGTGTGTCTCGCTTTTTATTTTGTTGATCCACACACACATTTTGGGTTACTGCTACTGTTTAATTCAGGGAATAAGTTGTCACAATGGTCTTCTGGAGCTACTATTGTTGCAAATTATGGATTGTCTGTTAGGAGAGTAAATTCATCATTTTTCTTCTGCTGTGCTGCTTTTTTTTTCTGCATTTCTGCAGCACATCTAGGACTCGGGGTTGCAAAATTCAAGGTGTAATATTTAAATTTAYTTTTCCCTGCAAAAAACCATTCTCCTTTATGTGCTCTGTAACATTTAGAAGTAAGTTTGGCAAGTGAACTTGAAGAGGGCTGCTGCTATGGCTGGTTTTATTTTTTAACCTTGAGGAAAACAATCAAGTTAATAGTAAATTAGTTTGCTGATGTGTCAGGATTGAACAGTTGAGTTACTGTACCCCTGTTAATGTGACCAGGGTTCTTAGAGGTTATCTTAATTTTCAGAAACCACTGACTGCTTAACCTCAGCTGAAAAGCTAGAATAKGAAACTAGGAATTGTCTTTGTGGGAGCAAAGAGACTGCTGCTTGACTGAAGGCATGAAATCAGAGTGACCCTGAGCTGCTGGTCCTGAGAAACAGAGATAGGAATGAATCCTGAGGAGGAAATGAGTTGCAGGACTGCTGGGGGATGTGTGGGTGCCACCCTGCCCTGGGCTGTGGGTGCCCACTGAGCTCTGGCAGCTGGCTTTTTCTGGGGCTGGGCATCTCTCCATTCATCCCTTGGGAATGTGGWCAGCATCCATGGTTTCATTGTTTTCATTGTCATCTGCCTGTCCTGACTGTGTGGTTTCAGTCCCATTTGTTACCATGAGTTTCAGTGTGGTGCACTGTGTCATGTTGTATTTTGGGCTGGAAAATATGATGTAATGTACAAAATATGGAGTAGACACTCCAGCTTACCAAAATACATACATACATATATTATATATAAACACATGGGAGTGGGCAGTGGAAATATTCTCAGGAAAGTGTGAATTCTTGCCTGTGTTGAGATGCATTTTGGAATTATTTTAGGTCAAGTAACCAAAATCTATAATCTTATGGAAAGCCCTGAGGTTGAGAGATATGAAAGGTTAGTGGGAAGCTTCTGGTCACATATATTCTTGACAGGTTAATGCAAGATGYGACCTGGATCCTTAGCTTTGCTTACCAAGGAATAACTTTCTGTTGCCCAGCCAGAAGGGCTGATGGGGGAGGGAAAATAATTYGCTGTGTTTGAGAATTTTGCTTAAAGTTTAAAGGGCTTTTAGCTTTATTTCCTTCTGCAGTAACTCTAATTTGAAATAAATCCAAAGGCTTTTTATTTTGCTGACTAGTAAGGGATTTCTAAGCTGAAGAGAAAAGAAAGGCTGKAAGATCTAAAAGCATGAAATGCATCATTGGCTGATTCATGACCTGTGGGTCGGGTGACTGATATWTACTGAATATTTAGAGAAATAGGGCTGCCTGATAGTTAAATAGCTGCGGGTTTTTTCCCTATTTGGTTTTATATCTTAGAGTACTTCACAAATGGCATTTTTACTGACATGCAACTTCTGTTGAGGTAGAAAATGAAACAATAAATTTCTTTTGCCTTGAACTTGCAGTATGTTTGGGGTAGCACTATGTGAACAGATACACTGCTGACTATTCTAGTGTCACACATTTTTCTGGAGGATGTGACACTTTGTCACCATATAGGTGAAATTTCTTAAGAAAAGGTGGTTCCAGGCAGTTTGTCTGGTGCTGGGAATATGGGGAGATGCCCTGGGACTAAGCTATTCATGGCATTTCAGAATTTGTGGCAGACATAAATCCAGTAGAGTCTGGAGAAAGGTCCAGGAATTCAACTCCGTGTCCTCTGAATACTTTGAATGGTATTGGCAAGAGGGTGGGTATTCATTTTCTGTATTTTAAGTATCTCTGTAGCTAAGCAGATGATCTAACAGTAGGATCCTGAATTTAGTTTCTGAAAAGTCAGTAAATTATAGAAAATATCTGCAGCATATTCCATAGGTTCATGTGACCTTCAGTACAGATAYGGTTTTAGTGTTGCTGTTTAAAATTCTTCACTGATGAGTTTGGGAAACAAGTTCAGATTTAATCATTTCTAGAAAGAGAAATTGAGGAGTGCTGTTTTTAATAACCATTTACAGTGATACGGTGAAAAGAAGGAAATTATTTTTCCTGACAGATTCTGATAGGAGAAAGAAAAGCTTAGCATGGGGCATTTTTTTTTTTTTTTTAATCACCATGAAAAATTCCTTCCTGTTAATCTGATGGATGGATTACAGTTTGTCCTTGCACGGCCAGGTTGTACTTTCCATCAGAACTGGAGATTCCAACCCTCATTATATCATTTCTGTAATGCAAATGGTTATGTATAGAAGGAGATTTAATTAATCCCCTGCTGGTTGGTAGTATACCCTAAAGCAAACATAGTCAGCTAAGGAAAAAAAAATTAAAACATGAGTGCATGGTACCAGGTCACTGACTGTCAGTGGAATTTCATCATCTGTGAAATATTAACTTATTAACTGAATTGTATTTACTCTTATAGCTGTAAAAATATTTGTCTATTGTCCCAACTGGTATGATAGTGAGCTGCCTTGCAAGGGAGCCAAGGTCAAAGGCAATCTCGGGAATCACGCTGTCTGCTCTGGCAAAAATATGGAACATCCTGTGTGGCGATGGCTCTCATTTTAATTTGCAAGGACTCCATTTAAGCTGCCATCAGTGCAGGCTCCAGCATCCAACTTTGCCTGTGGGTCTGTGCCATATGTGCAGATACATATTCAAGGACAAATCRCAAGGCTGGGAGAAAGTGACAAATTTGAGTGATGGGTTCCTGTTTTTTCACACTTTTGTAACACAACGTATCTGCTCAAACGATGTGGGTTGTATTGTAGGTCAATGAACAAATAGATTTCCAGACTTTATTTCCGCTCCATATTGTGTGCACACACACCTATGAAAAAAGCCTGTGCTCTTCCTGCTGCCTGAAACATTCCTGTTTTCAAATGCAGTTTCTGTATAAAAAAACTACAACTGAATAAWTTTTTCAGTGTCTGTGTACTAAACAATATATTTTGCAAACAGAAAAATGATGTTTAAAATGGCTGGTATTCTTTTGGCGTCCTTGCTGCCTCTAAAATGAGGATCTAGTCCTATTGTGAAACCTCTTCTGTAGCATTGTATGGTGTCCAACTGATTTTATAGCCTCATGATTGAGGTGATGAACTTAAGATAAAAGGAAATACAAGGAACTCTTTTGAAGGCAGATATTTGAATCAGCTTTTTATAAATTCTGGGATGCTGAATTTCTTTCCCAAGGTTCCTTTTTAACTGCTTGTCTGAAAATCTGCTGCTTCTTTTGTCATGTAGAGATCAAGTTGCATGTTTAATAATTATGCCTTGCAATGTGGAACTGATACAAAAAATTAACTTTCAGAACAGTCTGTTCTTGTCATTTGGTTACTGCAAGATTTAATACACTCCTTATTTTTTAGGATCTGTGAAAGTAGTTCTTTATTTCCACTTCTGAAAGTTCTTTGTGAATAATGTGCACCAATATTTTAAAGTGTTTTTACACCATTTAGCACTTCATATAAATCAAATAYAAATGTAAGCCTCTATTTTGAGGGTTATATTGTTGACCTAGAGAGCAGGTGGCATGGAGGCTGACTGGAGTAATAATGGTAATATAAATATAGCTACTGGCAGCACAAGTGCTCAGGGAGGCAGATGTGCTGTCAGAAGGGGCAGTTTGGAATCTTGCAGGTTCATGCGTTGTTCTCATCAGAAGGGTGGTCTTAAATGAAAAATGTCCTTCAGGATAAAGTAGCATATTGAAAGGATTACAGCTGCACCCTGTAAATAGTGTTCCAGACCAAGCAGTCACAGCTCAGCACTCTTTTATTAGTTATCTCACCTCTTAAAATGTGATTTATTTTTTCAGGATACGTGGACATGTAATGCCAAACTCCTTTGTGATGTGAGTGGAAACCAGTAAAATTATACCACCTACCTCATAATTTACTAACTAAAACATTTAATCTCTGCTATAAATGATTCTGAGTAGACTTTAACATTTATGAGGTGCTTGTGAAATGCTGTTGGACCTTTCTCTTACATTTTTTGTAATTATTGAATCACTGTTTTTGTAGTGTTACTTCCTATGTTTGAAACTCTCCTGTTGTTTTAAGACATGAACTCTCAGTTGGTCCCATTGCACACACTGAAGTGCTGAGCTGTCTTACCCAGCTGAGTCTCACCCCCATCTCTGGGAGGCATTTTCATTGTCCACTCCATCCCCAAGAGAGCTGCAGTGTTCTCCTGGCAGTGGGCATCCTCCAATAAGTGCCTGGAAATAGCTCATCAGCTGTCTGATGTTTGCTCCCTCCTTCCTTCCATCTCCAGGTGTTTTCTGTCTGGGATGTAACTTCTCCAGATTAATTTCCTGGTGATTTGGGAAAAGCAAAGCTCAYAATGGCACTGCTCATGGTTGTTTAATGTCCAGCTCTGGTGCTTTTGCTTTGTCCCCACCATTTGTGGTATTTTTTGGGATTATAGGGGCTGTTACCAGCTTTGGAGAGACAGAAAGGGTGCATTGTCATTTCTCCAGAGGACTGGAAAAGTGCTGCAGAGGCCAGGACGTGGCAGGCTGTGTGGCTGATGGGGTTTGTGAGGGCGATTTTGAGACTCACGTGAAATGAGGCATAGTGGAACAACAGGTATAAAAATTGATTGTTTTGATTGTGCTCTTTGTTGTCAAGACCACAGTGGTATTAAATGTGAACTACTGCCTATTGATTCCACAGCTGCACCGTGTTTGTCARGGTGGAGGTGCAGAATGAAGACAGTTCCTCCATGGATAGGATAATATTTCAATTGCATTGAGATGTCATCTGCTAGGACTTTCTTCCTTCCTTATTTGGAAACCCGGTTTCCAAGGGATGCTTTCAGGAACAAAGCCCAAGGCAATCCTCCTTCTAATCTTGCATGCATTTAATGCTGAATTACCTACATTATAGGAAGTATTAAAGGTCATATTGTTTGAGTAGAACAAGCGTTCAGGAAAGGAAAGGATTTGTCCATTCCTGTTCCTGGATCATGTTTTTTGTGATGTATGTCTGGTAATTTWAAGTCACAATTACCAGAGCTGTGCTGCTGCAAGGGAGTGTTCTCTCTTTAAATGTCTTCTCAGCTCTAATGACTAGAGCAAAGCTTGTAAAAACGAACCCTGAAAGTTCAAAAACTAGAAGGTAGTTAGGGAGATTTAAAGGTTGCTGTTCTGCTTTTTCATCCAGTACCAYGAAATTCCAGAGCTTTATGCATTCATTCTAAAAATTTCTGGGGCTGACTGTGTTGGAATAAACAGAACGACGTCATTTGAATAGAAAAAGTGCCTTCTGCCAAGAGGTACCATCTTCTCTAAAAAGCATAAATTAAATACAGCTGCTCATGTGATGAAAGAGATGTATATGCATGTCTAAGTAACATTCTACCTAAACAAGCAGAATAATGTATAATACCTATATCTTACCTGTTTTTTTATTCATTTGCAGTGGCAAAAARCTGTCCTTGCTATGTAGGCTTCACAGTTGGAAACCATTTCTTTCTAACAAATGAGAGTGGAAGAAGTACCTTTTTTAGAATATAAACCACACAACCTGTTATAGATGCTAATGATTTATTATCTTACGCACTTGAAGTGTTTTGATTAGATCTTGACAAGTTTGTCTGACGACGGGAATTTATTTCCCGATCCTGTAAGCTGTCAGCCTTGYGATAATTCACACATGGAATTTGCTTGGTACTGTTAAACTGTAATGAAATTTCAGATTATGGAGAACTCATACTTGAAAAGAATAACAGCATGTAAGAGATTTTTTTTTTTTTAATTTATTAGTTTTTAGTGGCTGTAACTTTTTGGTATCTTTGAAAAACTCCAGGTCAAATCCCATGTATGATCAGACCAGTCACTGCTGTCAATAACGTTKTTAGTCATGTCAGTCAGCACAAACACTGTAACTAAGGATGGAAAAGAGATTACCTTACCAGATTTTATGGATTAAATATTTTTTCTATTGATTTTCTTGTTTTTCAGTATTCAGTAAAAACAC
>NW_026623260.1:1192014-1295396 GCF_030028575.1 Malurus melanocephalus | reverse complement strand
TGTCCAGGGATGTGCTGTGTCCGGGCTGGGCAGTGCCCAGGGATGCACCCTGTCCAGGGATGTGCTGTGTCCGGGCTGGGCAATGAATGCCCAGGGCTGGGCAGTGTCCAGGGATGCTCCCAGTCTGAGCTGGGCACTGCCCAGGGATGCACCGTGTTTGGGCTGGGCAGTGCCCAGGGAAGTGCCGTGTCTGGGTTTGGCAATGCCCAGGGATGCGCCGTGTCCAGGGATGCACCGTGTCCAGGGATGCGCTGTGTCCAGGGATGCGCTGTGTCCAGGGATGCGCTGTGTCCGGGCTGGGCAGTGTCCAGGGATGCGCTGTGTCCGGGCTGGGCAGTGCCCAGGGATGCACCGTGTCTGGGTTTGGCAATGCCCAGGGATGCACCCTGTCCAATGCTGCCCACGCCTGGGAATGCCTCCAGGCTATCGACCGTAATAAAATCAGTAAAATCCCCCGTCTGCCATTGCTTGTGCTGCTGAAACGCAAAATGCTGCTGAGAAGTGGGAGYTGTGTTTGGCCTCAGATTTTTTGTCATAATACGTAACACAACTAATGTGTATGTTAAAAAAAAAACAAAAAAAAACCCAAAACCCAAACCAGCCCTCAAAATCCACTCTATTGCATTGATTCTTCCTTTTGGTGAGAGTGTGAGCCCAGACCGCAGCAGCTGCAGGCACACCAYGTTCCACACTTCTGGAAGTGGTTCGGTCTGATGCTGATGAGGTATGTAGGACAGAATTAATTACTGCCTTRTCTGTGCTCAGGCTTGAATTTCAAAGTTATGTTTGCTCTGTTGAGTGCTTATGATTTTTTGACTACAAAGGCAATGATTGTTTAGGCAAAATGAGCAACTTTTGTACCCCAGACTGTGCMTTGTGAATGTGCAGCAGCGGTGCAGTTCTACACTGAGCATGCGCTGGGAAATGGCCAGTTCTTTATTCATTTCAAATCAGTCATTTATTGATAAGTAAATCAGTAATGTATAATAAAAACTAAAATTAACTCAAGGTTTTCATTCTTATTGTTTTACAGAAAGAGCTCAGTCTCCCYAGAAGAGGAAGCTTGTAAGTATAATTATTCTTTGTTCATCCCTTGGTTTGTTTTGAACATATATAGCTGTTCAGTTGTGGAAGTAATCTAGATGGGCAGATGCTCTGTTTTCTCTTAGCATTTTCAAGAATCTGTCATGGGCCTGGAAGCAGCTAGCTTGGATTTCTCTGAGACTGAAGCCTCTATTCATTTTCTTAARTGTAGTAGGAAAAGCAGTGTAAGTTTACTTCTAATTACCAGCTTGAGCTGATCCTGATATGGAAGTAGCTGTGGTGTTGAGTGTTGCCACTCTGACATCACTGAAGTGACTCCACAGAAGAGAAGTCACTGATTATTTATGTGATGTGGACAACTTTGATCAGTGTTCTTCAAACAGTGTGTTGACAGAAGTGTAAGCACACAGCTCCTGGGCCACACAGGTCAGGGGTTTGTGGAGCAGGCAGCCTGATGGAGGTATTTCAATAAAGTAGCACATGTCAGGAAAAGTAGGCTTTTAAAACTGTGATTTAAACAAAGAGCAATTTTTAAAAATGCATTATGATGCTTAAAGAATTTTAGCCAACTAACTTGTGTTTCAATGGTATTATAAGAGCTTAGCTTCTGCTATACTTACAGATTTATGGTGGAAGAAATTGCATTATTGATTGCATTATATAAAAGAGAAAGCTTTTGTACTGCCTGCTATTGCATTATGATTTAAAATTGTTTCCCAAAGCTTGTGGRCTACAGACATGGAGCTCACAAAAGCTTATAACCTTTCTTCCTCAGGTTTCTGGCTCTAATGAGAAATGATTTTCAGTTTTTCAATGTAAGCTATCCCCTTTGTATATGAAACAGTGTTTGGAAAATGCTGTGTAGAGCCAGTGATTCAGGGCCGAACAATACAGCAGATCAAAAGGTCTTTTTTTAAAAATGGGGCATGACCAGACCTTTTTGTTTCGTTCATATGACAATGATAAACCAGTCAGGGAGTTATTTAAAGTACATGAAGCACTGACTGGTTTTGGTATTTTTTAACCAGTATGCCCCAAAGGTTGGCTTAACGAGATTTGAGAGATTTCTAAGACAGGTGGTGTTCATCATTTGAAGGTTATGAAGGTTCTTTGATCAAACAGTGGAGCGGGGAGTTACCAGTAAGTTTTTTATTTAATGTAACTTAGGTATTTTTTGCACAAAACTTTTGGAATTGAAATTGAGGATGCCAGAGATATTCCAGCTCATTCCAGYATGGAGGTGGGTATGACACAAGACGACTCAGGTATTTTCATTTGAGGTATCTGAGATACAAATGAAGTGTTTCAAATGTGTAGTGTTTTAGTTACTGGTAACTAAACCAAGTAACTGAATATTTTATTTCTGTATTACTTAACTCCTGCAATTTTCATTACTYCATTTTAGTTTTCTTCCACAAGTGAGTGCCTTTTAAGCTGTCAGTATGTGAAGAAATTTAGCAACCTGTGTCAAGAAGACCCAGGCCATAAATTTTAAGCACRAGGTTGCAGCTTTTAGTGAGACTAAAAATCTATGAAGAATTGAAATGTCTTAGTTGYCTGTGTTATTTAGCTGATTATTTGATTGTAGTTTCTAGAATTACAGATTCTGTGGTTAAGTCAAGTACCAAGTGTATTCAAGAACCAAATGATTTCTTGTTGTTTGAGAAGTTTAGCTGTTCATGAAGTCAGTGGTGCTTTGTGGCTGATGTAGAGTTGTGTTGATGCTGTGCTATGAAATGCACAGGCTCACTGAGAAGGGTCTGGTGGAGTTGATCTACATGATCTTGCATATCCCAGTATCAGAATACTTACTTGATTTAAAAAAAAAAAATCCTTTTAGTTTTTAAATTAGAAATKAGAGAAATTTATGTCAAGGGAATAATTATAAAATATGCATGTGATATAAGGTAAAATATGCACATACTGTGTAYACATTTGTTCAACCATTCTCTCAAAAAGGATGTTATTACAACTGTAGGCTGTTCTCAGTTCCTCTGCTTGAATCAACTTAACAGTGAACCTCATAAACAAAAATAAGTTCTGAAAATAAAATTTATTCTGGAAAGCTGTTGTGCTGTGGCTGACAAGGGATAGTTATGGGTGTAGCCATGTCCTGATTCATTGACTGTCAGCCACTGACTTTTGCTCACTGACAGAAGCAGAAGCTGGAATGGACAGGAGGATGAAGTGCCTGGCTTGGAGCCAGAAACCCTCAAGAGGTGAATCCATTTTCTGCACAAACTCCAGCCTTTGGAGCAGTTCAGTAGCAATTGCATTGTATACAAACATCAGCCACTCAGCATTTTAATGTRTGCTAGTCTGGAGGTTGGGGTGCACTTCCTACCATAAAAAAAAAATCATATTTTGAGAGGAATATATATTTTCCAGCCAGCCAGAAGCAGAATGAGGACTTGGGTGTTTCTGCTGGTTTGGTGATTGCTTTGGTGGACTGTTGAGTTAGAAAGGTTTTTCAGGTATTTGTCATTGCTGAATGGAAAAGGATGAGCTATTCCTGACAATACTTGCAGCTTTTTCTTTGTTTGATTTTCAATGCTTCATATTTCCTGGGTCAGTATGACAATCTGTTTTATTGCAGGAACTGATTGTAGGTAGGGAGAACAACAGTTGCTGTGCTTGCTTGTGCCAAAGAAAAGGAGTGGAGTTACGTGTCTCACTGTTTTTGTCAGGAGAACAGGAGAAATTTTGTCACCTAAAGGAGGTCTTGGGCAGAAGCTGAAGAGAATGAATGGTGGGATGGAGTGTTGATGAGTGTTGATGACTGTTTCCATATTAGCAAAAGGAAACACAGGCACTCTGTAAAGRATTGCTTTGCACTTGGATGTCTTGCAATCTTAATTTTGAAATAATCAGCACGGAGAGAGCAGACATGTAAAACAGCTGGGGGAATCGTATGCAGGGTGACATTAAGAGAAATGCCTGATAATTTAGATACCATTTTGCTGTTAATGGGCTTAAAGTGTTTGTGTTTCTATAGGGGGTTATGTTTAATGCACTAAAGGAAATTATATTCAGCTGAATTGTAGGCTGCTAAGAGATTGAATAGTTAGAGAACAGGAATAAGTAGTTATGTTTTGTCTCTGGTGTGGTTCAATAATCAGAGTTCAAAGTTTTCCTTTAATGAATTATGCATATAAATGTATTGGTTATGTTTTTCCCCATGCTTTGTTCACAAAAGAAATAATTACCATTCATGAATATTTTCTTTAGTTTCAAATAGCGAATRTGGAATGATAGACTCAAACTTTGATCTGCAGCCTATTAGTGGAAGTGGTTTAATTATTTTCAGCCATTATCCTGCTCTGTCCTCTGTACAGAGGTTGTTTTTTGTATTGTTGGCTGCAGCTCTCACATGGTTTTGCTGTGCACCTGCACGTGAATGGCTCTAGAGACGTTCCAGGCTTGAAAGGACAAAGGTGGSGATTTGTCAGCAGCAGAGGCCCGAGGTGAAGCCCCTCTGTCTGTTCCTGTGTTTAAGAGCAGCTCAGCACCCAGAAGACCAAGCTGCAAACTGCAGTTTTAATTTTGTCTGTAGGGTGCACAGCACCAGCTTGGAACTCACTATTGCTTCTGGTTGCCTCCTTGGCCGATCAGTTGTCACTAAATCCAGCTTAGGTTGTCCTTGAGCCATCTGGTTTCTTGTTCAGTACCCCAATAATAATAATAAATTAATRATGAATTCTTTACAATATGAATTTCATTGGCCTGTTCAGCCTTTTTAATGCAGAATGTGGGTTTATAGTTCAAATCCTCATGGTTTCTAAGGCAGGGTTAATGGTATGGGTTGCTGTATTTTTTGTGCTCTCTAAATGTAAACTTCTCTAAAAATAAAATATGGCTTTCCCATATTATATCCAAATTTGAAAAGAGTAATTTCTCAGCAAGCTAAATTTGCTAAACCAGTTTCTAACTTCAGCTATAAATTGTTTTTGTTAATTATTTCCTGCTATCAACCATCTGTATCAAATACACTTTTGAAGTCTGTATACAGATGGAAAAAGAACATGGAGGCATAAGAAACGTGAAAAAATTATAGTCCAGAATATATCCAGTAAAAATGCACATTTATATGAACCAGATATAATTTAGATATTACATACTACTGTTTGGATGGTGATTGGTGCTGGTAAAGAGTGGTATTTACCTGAAGTTTTTTTGTCTATCTCTGAAATATGTAAGCAACATTAAAAGTGTTTGCTAAAGACATGTGCAAGCCTTTTATGGTGGTCTTTATTCCTTCTAATCACTTTTTGAGGCAGCTTATGTCCCCTGTGGGACRTGTTTTCTCTCATTCTCTCCCTCCTTCTCTGCACTACTCTTCTACTTACAAACCTCTGAAGATTCTTAGTTTCTGCTGCCCTAGACATTTCTGAGGGGGGTTCATTAAACAAGTCTTCACCATAATTTATTAGATTTACCCYCAGCTTCTTGACAGTAAAATAACACACAAACACACCAAGGAATTTCTTTGGGGGGATGTGCTGAACTACTTGTATTCTTTTTAATGTTTAGACCTCGGAAACAATAGGAAGTTTGATGGCAGGAAAGAAAATTTCTGGCCTTTAGTGCTGGTTTGTGTTTTCCTGCTGCCATGCTCAGGTGCAGTGGGAATTTCCTGTGTGTCTGCAGAGAAATGGAGTATATAATTCAGTTTCTGCTCGTCTTGGCGGGTGAATGTTTCAGCTGGTGATGGATCGATGCTGTTTCTGTGCCAGGAGCGAGTGCCATTGTCCCAAGAGTGGAAAAGCCAAAGTGCTGGAAGTGGATGAAAAATGGTTTTGAAAAAGAAACAGGCTATTTTGCTACTTTTGCACTCTGTTGTGATTTGGATCTGGAAATCAAGTAAGAAATAATGGCCCCCAATCAATGCATTCTGCTTGTGGTGCTTTGTACAGAAAGAGGTGCTCTTTTTTGACCACCCCATCCTTCTCTGAGTGTGTGGAAGCAGCTCGCGAGCCCTAGGTCAAAAATAACCTGCTTCTCTTAAGCTGATCCATGGGACTGGTTCTGGAGGTGGGAYATGCCAAATTATTCTTGTGGGGCTTCGTAGCAGTGCAGCTAGTCATGTTATTAGRCTTTAAAAATAATTCGAAAGCATCGTTTCTCTAAAAGAAGTGATTTGGTGAATCAGGAGTTCTGTATAGACTGTAATCTCAGAGACAAAAAATTTATGGAGGTTTTCATCAAGGATTTAAAAGTGGAAAAAGTACTTTGTGCAGTTTTTATTGTCAAGTTTCCACTACTTAATCCAGRCTCTCATTTAATAAGTGCAATAGAATTATATGTAGCATACCAAATTTGTACTTTTTGTTGCTTGCTGTGCTGTCCAGAGGCACGGCGTGGGGGGCAGGGGCTCTGGCARTGTAAGGAACACCCTGAGCCTGGCACTCTGTTCTCCTGACTGGTGTCAGGCTGGAATTTTGTATTGTGGGGCTGCGATCAGAATCATGGGAGGGTCTGGAGATTGGAATTGTCACCTGGAATTTGACTGGGTTGATGATGGCACTCTAAATGCAGCCTTTTAGCACTTTAAAGCCTATCAAACATACATGTGGAAGTTTTTTGGGGAAAGTGACATTTAAAAAGTGTTGGGCATTATTTGGGGCAGTTTTGTTAAGAGCATGAAATTGATTTCGAGCTGTTTGAAGTTGCTGTTCGCAAGCAGAGGGAACATTTCCTCCTGATGAAAGTGTCCCCCCCTTCCTCCCGTTCAGCAAACGGCTCCCCAGGCTCTCAGCGCTGGAATCCATGAAGTTTGTGTCCGGRACGCGGCTCGGGAGTTACGGGGCGATGTTTTAGGATGCAGGTTGCGGGCGGAGTGGAGGGGATTGATTTCCATGAGGGCCGGTTCACGTGTCCCGGCGGCCGGAGCAGCTGCCGCTCCCCGCACAGCGCCCGGGGCTGCGAGCGCTGCTCTGCCCCGCTCCTCTCCGCTCCTCTCCGGGGCTGCTCCGGGACATTCCTGCCACAATCCTCTCCCTCTGCTTCGCTCAGGAGTGCTGCAAGCCCGGCAGTTTGTGGCTGATTTGCGGCGGGCTCAGCCGGACCATATTGCTGCCGGTGCCACAGGTCAGATGGTCCCTCTGTGTCCTGGGCTTGTCGGCACCTTCCAGTCCTTCATTTCGCTGGATGCTGTGAATAGGCTCGCAGAAGACTTGTTAATCTGAATTTTTTTAAAAAATAATTATGTTTTTGACATGAGCTGTGTGATTAATCTGGAGCATGACTGAACTCCCGAGGTCTCTGTGACACTGGGGGTCCGTGAAGAGCTTTGGAATTGCGCTGATTGTTGTGTGCTCTGCGTTGGAGTGATAACGGTGGCCTCTCCTTCCCAGCTCTAAGCCTCTTATGCTGGGAAGAGGCATATCAGTGTATCAGCACAATGATGAAACGGAGGAAACAGAGGCTTGGAGCCCCATCTCTGCGGATCCAGTAAGGACTGTTGTGAAAAATAAATTGCACTTAATCATTTCAAACTGAAGCTATGGAGAAAAACCGGTCAGAATTTTCTGCGGCTGATAGACGTTGCTTTGATTCATTAGAACTTTYTTTATCTGTCATGCTTATTTGGCTGTACAGGAAATTTCATTTTGGAAGCTTTAACATTTTGCTTTCATGGAGTATGAACCGTGAAGTATAGCCAAAAAAATGCAGTGTTTAAATATTTTTAACTGGGGTACGTTGTGGTTAGGTTTTGTCCCAAGCATTAGTGTAGTAGAACTGAAAGTTTGTAACTCTGTCTTTCTAGTTTGATCATTCTTCAGATTTAAAAAGCAATTTAATAATCCATCAGGAAGCTCTCACAGCATTAAATCTTCAGAAACCTTTGCTATCTTCTGGAATTAAGAATACTGTTGTAAACTTGTAGATTTGAAGCAAGAAGTCTTGCCACTTGTATTTCTACAAWTGAAATTTTAACAAGCAACTCCTTWATAATGCSTRTGTCTTTTATAAATGCTTTGAAATCTACTAATGGAAACTGCTATTTATGATGTTTGTAATTATATTTATTATTTCTATTGGGTAAAAGTAAGGAAATTGTATATGTAATTCCATATTCATAAGTAGAGGAGGTGAAAAGAATCTGTTGTGTAGTCGGTGGAGGGAGGAGCAGGGTAAAAGGCAGGCTTAACCTTTTCTGTCTGCAGACTGTAAAGCTCATCAGCTGTTTAAGCAGAGATTGCTGGTGGGGAGGATTTCCAGTATGTAAAGGTTGCCTTTCTGATAAGTATTTGGATTCATCAGGTAATTTAAAGCTAGGAACATAGACAAACATGCCTTGCTTCAGGACTGTAAGTGTAAAATAKCTGAATTCTAAACAAAACTGAAGCATGCCTCAAATTTCCATTTTGCTCCCTTTTATGTTTAAATATGGGAAATAAAAACTTTTTTTCATCCCTCAGTCAAAAATGAAAGTTACAGGTGTAAGAATACAGTGGCACTAATTTATAATCTAACATAAACACACATTGTAATACCAATAATTGTAAGTTACCTTTTACTTTATTTCTAGTGAAGGACATCTCATCGTGTATAGCTCGCTGAAGTAGGTGTTAGAACCTCTGCTSTGTGTTGATGTAGAAGTCTGTTTGCAGCTTTTTGAAAAGCAGCTACTCTGRGACCTTTTCTGTGCCCTGTGTGTATCCAAATGTGCATTGCTGCTGACCCTGCAAAGGCAGGACAGTTCACAGGGCTGAGCACAGAGCTGGCCATCAGCACCCTCTGCTGCAGTCCTGATGTGCTCTACCACTTAACCTCTTCATGCCTCAGTTTYCCCACTGCTGGAATTAGAATAAAGCCATTTTGCAGTGCTGCTTTCAGGCTTAATTAGTTGTTGCTCTAAAACAACTGCCACTGCTAAATGTTGTTTTCTAGTTAATGGTTTGTGTAATTCATATTTTCRCAGTTRCGTGTTTYGGTTATTGSCACAGCCATGGCATGGAACCATGGYTCCCAAATTGKRAGGGCAGTGATACAAATGATSTGTGTTTGCTACTGGTGCCATTACCAATTTGTTCTCTTTTCTCAATTAAATGTTTTARATTAGAGATTGACAGTGGGGGGTATTCCAGAAAGCCTTGAAATTACTGCGAGAAAGGATTTGAAGAATTCCAGATTGGAGGATTTTTGTAATGGAAAAATAACATTAAATAGATATTAAATTGACTCAAAAATACATTTTGGTTTGGATAATGGAAAGGAATGACTTTTGACCACTTAGTTTATTGCATTTGTTTAAAAGATATAACTTTTATTTTTGTATTAATCTTTGTTTTTCTTTATTGAAACACTAGATGCGATATTGACCCTKTTTTTTTTTCTACTGTGGTACCTTGTCAGAATCTCCTCTCCTTTGTACTCCCACTGCCGAGGAAATGATGTTCATCAGCACATGTTCTCWCCTACATCTGCTCCAGGTCTGCAGCATCTTAAATTCCCATTTAGTGCTGACTGTGCACTTGTCACTTCTCCTCTAGTATTTTACCTGAACTCACAAGCCCAGAGCAATCCATCTAGTCCATGCTACAACCATCCTTTTCAGTGGAGGTAAGGAGAAGTGTCAACTAGGAATTTCTAAGTTTGGTGTTGGCATAACCATCCATGAACTTAACAGCTTTACAGCTCAAGAGAATAACACCTAACAGAAGGAAACAGCTTCCTAGTCACAACTTGCTTCCAGCCATTTAATGTTCAAGTTGATGTTGCTTATTGGGACAAAATTTTTGCCGTTTGTATGTAGGTCCTATGTAGGGAAGAAGATAAAATGGGTTAAGGAGTGGAAATCTGTCAGCTGGTGTGTGTATTCCAGTTCCTGGTGCTGCCTCATGTTAGCACATGTGCAGCTTGTGCTGTGCAGCAGAGGAGCCCTCACAGGCATGTCTGGTGTGAAGAAAACCAACTTAAAACAGCAGAGTGGGATCTTTGAAAACCCCTGCTAAATACGGCACCCTGCTCTATTCTCTGGAAATCCACTCTGCTTTCTTACAGTAGCTGCCAGGCTGAAGCCTCCAAGCACAGGGTGTGCAAAGAATAAGGAGCAGAATCAAGCCTGTTGTTAGCAGGCTTGAGTRAAGGATACAAGAGTTTCTAAACCAAAAATAGCCCAAACCAGCTCAGTTTACATGAAAGCACTTAACAGCTCAACTGGTACATTTTTCCTTCAGGATTAGCTCTTCCTTCTCATTATGCTCATGTGGGCCAAGCACAGCCATCAGCAGCCCCAGTGGAAACCTTCAGCTTTTTCACTGAGAGGCGACTTTACCAACTCTCAGGGGGACAGTCCCAGGCAAAGGAAGGCTCACACACGCTGGAGATCTTTGTGTGTGTAGTTATGAAACCAGAGCTCAGTGGTACCTACTTAAAACTTGAGCCAACATAGCACCAGAGGGCTGGTTTTGAAGTTCACATGCTGCAGGGTGGATGTGGCTGCTCAAATTTCAGTTACTCATCAGGTGGTAATGCAATAGCCCCTGAATCTAGATGTTATTTCAGAGGAGGTYGCTCTTGCTGGCCAGCTCTGGTAGGAGTAATCAGAAAATGTGAAGTTGAAMTATTTTAGGCTTCTGCCCCTCTAATGCAGTGTAACGTGCACGACATCTGTTGAGTGGAAATCAGGCTGTCAGCAAGGAAAGGGAGTTGCATGTGCGTGTCCTTGTTGTGCATGGCCACGGAGAGAAGTTTGCCTGGCATCTGCTGCTTTCCCTGCACGTTGGGCAGCAATTGGTGACAATTCTTAATAAGGTGCTCGCTTTGGCAGTGCTTTTGGGGAAGTGAAGGGCAGCCACTACAGAGTAGTCTCCTAACATTTCAATGTCATTGCCATCWATCTAATTTGAAATGAATTTTTATTATTTAAAGGCTGGTTTTGGGTAATGTTCCTTTAAACAAGGGTGATTAAACTCGATTAAATGCTGTTTAGCCTTGGGGCTAATTAACAGACTGGTAAGTGGCAATTAAATATCAAGATYAGATTATTGTTAAAGTCAGTTGAGAACTGTTCTTTTTGGAGATGAGATCTGATGATTATTGATTATCTTCAAAAGCCTTTTTGGTACTTACTGGTTTTTCTTCGTCTGAGAAACCTTCCATTTTCAGGCTTCTAACATGGGTCAGTGAATAATTTTCTGTCTAATAACAGTTCATATGAAAGTCTTAATAGCAAGGGTTATTCCACTGTTACTATGGACTCCTTGATAATAATATTTTTAACATATGGGACCTTGCAGCCATCTGCTCTTTAAATACTGAATGGTTGATGATTCACAGATACATGGTTCTGTGTTAGAGCTCAGGTCGACCATAATAAGTTTTTATTTTCGTCGTTGTTGCTTTCACCTGTGCAGCTCTTGATCCTGTTTTATCCTGTATTTCTTTGTTGTAGTTTTGTTTACTTGGTTACGGTGCCAGTGACAGCCATTCCTGCTTGCTTAGAGCAAAGGTTCATCTTGGCAAGTTACTGCTGTCATTGATCTGCTCAGCTTAACACCTCATGTTAGCCAGGCAGTGATTCATTTMCATGGCTATGCAGGGAACTGCTGGAAAATCTAACAAGAAAAACTTATGCCTTCACGTTAAATCTTCCTCACTCTTTGCCTTTGGTATATTGCATTTGCGAGGATTTGCACAGATTTTTCCTTCTTCCCTTTATTTCGCGGTGCCATTGATAATTTTATGTCGACAGATGAGCAACTGTTGGTGCATCTGATGTCGAGACAGATGGCATGGAAGTTCATGGCTTCTGAAAGAATTAATCTAATTAAGATTGAAAATATTTTATACACAACCTTTGAACAAGTGAAAATAATGTAAACCTTTCAAAAGAGTAAAAGGAAATGTGGTCTGATTACAATAAAAACAAATTGATAGCAGGTGGAATAAGACTGCTGTAGTTGATGGAAATGTGGGTTGGAATAAAGGTCTTTAGGAAGAAAAGAGAATTATGTCCAAAATTAAACAAGTGCTGAGTCTTGTCTTTGGGATCTGGCTTGCACTCTTCTGGGGGTAACAGGAAAGTCAAATTACTGAAGAAGAAAATGAGGCCATGTGTCACAGCTGGTCCTCTTTATGAGCTGGCAAATCTTTGTGCACCCATATTTGTCCTTTAATTTAATCAAAATATGAATCTACAGCAGTTTTTGATCTCAAGTTGTTTAAGAGATGTCATGAATTGATTGTTCTAACTTGGAAGTGATGAACCGTGAGATTAAAGGAGAGCGCAATTACCCTCATTCCAGAAAATGTTTCRTTCTGTGTAACACCCTCAGTAAGATACGAGACATTTTCAGTAATTCTAGAATCAGTTTAATTTGTTTGTGGTAAGAAGGATGAAAGAGTTCAGGTGCTGTTATTCTGGCATCTCTGAGTGCTGCAGCTGAGGTGAAGTCTCAGTGGAAATTTGCTTCAATTTCCTAACAAATGGAGGGAAGAGTTGGCTTCAGCTGGATCATTCCAGGGGCATTTTCTCGTGCTATTTCAATTTCATGAATTCATGCCAGTTGTGGAACATGTTCTTATAGGGATGTATGGAGGAAGTTATTTTTATAKGAATGTTTTCCCTTGAAAATTCTGGCTTTAATGAAGTCTATTGGAAATAGCTATTAATTTTTTTATAGCTTTGCAGTATAGTTTAATACACTTTTTTTCCTAGCCTGTACAAAATCTGGTCACCATTTGTGAGTGTGATGATGACCAGACCCTTGCTGTCTTATTTAAGTAAAACAAAATRGGAAACCTAATGTTGCTCCAAAATAGTCTTTAAGCACAGTACATGATTACTTGATCAGTGTGTAATTACAATGTTATGAGTTTTATATAATTAGGATTTTATGGACATCTGTGATATAATTTAAGAATATATTAATTTATTTACATAAAAAGCCTATTCTGGGAAACAAGTCTTTAATCAATAAGTGTGGTAAGTAACAAGAATATGTTATACACAGGCATTCAGCAAATGTCCTGGAAGGTTGCCTGCCTTTATTTAAAGCCTTTTTTGTACAAGCTGTTGCAATGGGTGAAGGAAGGCCTATATTTAGAGCTATGGCCTGTTTGGGTGTGTGTTAGGTTGGGTGGGCAGTGTCCTGGGCAGAAATGCTCCATTGCAGTGAGTCCAATGGGCTTCCCAGGTTTGCAAGGTGCTGGTCAGCAAACCCTCACCAAAGGGTGGGGATGAAGATTTCCACTTTCTTGGGATGGGTCTCCTGTTGGACCATGGTTGTGTATCAGGATTGCTGGTGTGCCTGGATGAGAATCTTTTTAACTCCAGTCCTGCTGCTTCAAGGCAGATGCAGAAATCCCTTTCACAGAATAATGACGCATTCTGACATCCCCAGATCACCTGGGCTTTGGGTTTTGAAGACTGCATATGTTTAACAATATCAGGGCAGCAGCTGTAAACAGAAGTTCTTTATATTTAGGAAAGATCACAAACATTTCAGGAGTCAGAGTTGATGAGTTTCTTTAATTTTATTTTGCAATACCTCAAGGCTTATCAAAACTTGTTGGTGGTTTCCTGTCTTTGCTTAAATTTTGCTTAGTGTAAAGTCACTTGATATGATACCATTCCAAAATTTAAGAGCTGGTTTTTTTTTTTGTTAGAAATTCCTATTTGAAAAATGTTGGAGGATTAATGAAGAGGCCTATATTCAGTTTGAATGACATTTGGAAATCGTTCTGGTTTTGCAGTAAATGTTACCCTTCTGATTTAGTGCTTGATTCGGCACAGGTTCTGCTTTCTTAAATGTGCTAAATAATTGGTCAGAGTTGACTGCAAGACAGCATAATGTCACTTTTGGAAATAGTGTAGATCAGCAATTCAAGAATAATGAGAAACAGAACAACTTTGTGGATATATCATTATGCATAATGTGAAATGATGAATTTTGAGTAGGTAAGCTTTTGGCAACTGAATTCTAATCTTCATCTTACACTGAATGAATGAGTTTCCCAGAATTAATTTCTTTTTTAATGGAAATTTTTCTCCTTTTTCTCTTTCTTTTGTACTGGTTATTATTCTTGGGAATCTYTTTTCCCATCTAAGGAACTACATGGGAGGGACATACTGGTGATACCTGAAACGTGACAGGCTCAGATAACTTCTTATATTATCTGACTTGTCTTGGGCTGATAGGAAACTGTTTGTTTACTTTAATATGGTTGGTAATATTGAGGCATGGTGGCCTGAAAGGTGTAATTTTTTCATGTGAAGGCATTAYAAATGCAAAAATCTCTGCATCCTGCCTGGAGCTGCAGCAGCAGAAGAGTTAAACCGGGGGTTTGGAGCCCGAGGTGTGAATTCTTGTCTCCTTCCAGGCTCACCATTTGGCTGCCCTCCATGGAACCACTTGTAAATCATAACCTGGTGGTTTGACCTGGGAAATTGGAGGCTCCCAGAGGGGAGCTTGTACTTGTCACTTTAGAAGTTGGAGGGCTTTGCTGTTTGCTGGCCATTTCACCTATAAACCATATAAGGTTGTGGTTCATAACTGGTTTTTCTCTATAATCGTGTTGAAGGCTGTGATCTGCTGGTGCACCTGTGCATGAGCTGATTCATTTACCACCCCTGCACTGTTCAGAGTTTGGGATGGTTGGGACAAGTCAGCAACTTCTAGGGAGGAATGAAAAGCTCAGAAAGTTCTTAAGAGACTGTAGTAAAAATTGAAACCTTTCTTTTTCTGTCCTTATCCTCAAATAACAGTGAGTTCCTCAAATGACAGTGGTCTGCTCAGTTCTGTATGAAATTTTTTCTTCCAAGTAGTCTCTCCTTCGAAGACCTTTTGATCTTGAGTACAGATACAGAAACAACCAGAGCACCGAAAGATTACAGCAAGGGAATARTTCTGAGAAAGAAATATAAATTCTTAACCAGACAGTCATGTGYTTATTATTGTTGATAGGCAGTGCCATGCATTTTCCAAGATTTGTTTTTAATTGGACTATGAGGCAACCAGGTGCTATTTTTAGTTTTAATTTGGAAAATCAGTGAGTGTGCAGAGGCCTGTTAATGTCCTGTCCTAATAGTAGAGATGTACTAACAATGAGAACCTGGTGTCACCTTCACAGCCTTGAGCTGGGGGAAACRGAGGTTATTTTACACAGCTGTGTGTGTCAGCACAGGATTGTTCCTGCCCATGAGCAGCAGGTTCCTTTCCAACGTGTTTCCTTTAAAAATTGTTGTTTGAAGATGTGTTACAGTTTTAATTTAGTTAGATAAACCACTTAGAGGATCAATATTAACCTGAAAGCTTRAGGGAAGTTTAGAATGTAAGGAGGGAAAGAGGATTGCAGGATAACTTTTCTCCAGTTTTTGGAATTGTATCCCATTTCGGCTGTGTCTCGCTATCCGGAGCTATGGTGAACTTTTATCTCAAATTTATGCTTCTGTTTGAATATTCATAACCACGGTGCTAGAGGGCCTGCAGAGCTTCATCTTCTGTAAATGGACCCACTCGTGCTCCCTTTCTACAGGTTGCATCTGTGCTCCCCTTTTCTTCAGTATCTCTCTATTTCTGTTTTTGTTCATTCACCTCAAATATGGTTCTTTTAATGCTCTACATTCTCTCTTTCCTCATTTATCTCCCGAAATTTTGCTGCTTTGGCTAGCTGTTATTATTCTGTCATTCAATCCCTTGTGTGGTACTTGAGAGCATAATCTTCTAACCTAGTTTACATTACACTGTCATTATGAATTATTAATGTTCTAAAATAAAATCTTCAAACCGTAATCTTTGCTGTGGTGAAAGAGCTCTGTGTGCTTTTGTTTCCTTCCTGTTCTCCCTGTCCTTTCCTTTCTTCAGACCTTTAGGTCTTTAGAGCCAGGGATGTTATTGATCCAGCTGTCTGGCAAGGCCTTGCTGTGCACTGAGAATTGCATTGTCACATCTCTGGGCTGAGATGGGCATTTATTTATATAAACACTAAAAAAGCCRGTTTTGGAAGTMATTCTTTTGATTCTCATCAAAGTCAAGCTGCATAAGTAGAAGTGATAATGTATATTTCGGTTATAGCTTGCCTGAGAAGGTGAATATTATTTTTTGTACTCTTTATTACATTTCTGGTTTTGTTCCTGAGATTCTCACTTTTATTTGTGAGCAGATGAGAAATTTAAAATAGCAGAACAGATCAAGTTACAATTCTCAGCAAATTTTTAGGGCAAAAGTTTCTGCTGAAAGAAATCTGATAAAACTCCCTATTCGCTTTCCTCCACGCTTCATTTTAATGCAACTGCTTGTCCATCCTGCTTCCGAGAGACTGGAAGATTCCAGAATCATTAAACGTCCAATTTTCCGAGCAAATCAACACACAAATATTGACCAGAAGTGTTCCTTTAAAGTCAGGAGCGTCTGCACTGCCCTTGCGGAGATAACTCGCAATTAGTTTGGGCRAAAGGCGCTTGATTGGAGCCGCGTTTGGTTTTGGCATGGAGGAGCAGCCCTGGGGATGTGTCCCAGCCTGCGCCCCATGGCTGAGCGCGCTCAGCCTCCGCTCCTGGCGAGATGGATCACAAAAACGGGACCTGTCGCTTCTGCAGCTTCCCCCTTCTTGTCAAGCACAAGGGCAGCTGCCGGCTCCGCCGCAGGACGCCGCGCTCGGTGTTGTACATCGTGCTCTTGTGAGTGGTCGCCCGTGGGAGCGGCGTTTCTGGGTTCTGGAGTTGTGTTTTCTCAGAGGAAGGGTGTTCGCCGGACAGGACACGAAGGCGTCTGTTCTGGGCGCTCTCCGCTCGCGCGTTTGTTTAGAACCTGTGTCTTGTGCTGAATGCTTTGCCAAGTTGGAAATAGGACTTGCTTTTCTTACAGGATGCATTTTARTAGGTAGTGCAGAAAATGTTTGTTAGAAAATTTGTTTTTTCTTTCCCTAATCTATAAAATCTCYATAATGCTACTTCTCCCAATAAAAATCTGGAAGAAAAGAAAATRAAGCAAATATAAGATGGATATTCCCATTTATCAACACTTTATATTTGAGATGGCTTAAGAGGTCRTTGGTGAGGTGGGTTATGAAAGTAATTTATTTTAAAAGCAAGCAATTTTGTTATRTATTTTTGTTTCTAGCTGCATTATTTAGATTTATCTGTGCCATTTTTAATGTTACAGTAGAGTGTAGTAAGAGTTAGCATTGCAAACTGGTAAATTTTGGTTTTAGTATTTCAACATGAATGATTCTCTGGAGACCACAGAAATCATTAGGAGTTCCATATCAGTCCATYCTGTACTTTTATTTCAAAGCTGAGAATTCAGTTTGAGTCAATTTATCTTAATTTATTAAATCTGCTTCTGTGTTCTAACATTTATGTCTCCACTTATATATAGGGAGRCACACATGTTAGAAGTCATATATAAAATAAATGTCTTCAGTCAAGACCTTCTAAATATTATGTGTATTTTAGGAAACCTTGGCTTTGTAAGGCATCACCTTTGTGGGTTTTTCAGAATTACTGTAGTGGAATAGTTGATGGAGTTGTATCCATCTGTAGTTATTTTAAAATCTGTGGTCCAGGCTTGTTCCTATGTTCGATCATAATTTTTTATGAGGCTCAGAACCTGGAGTAGTTTGTTTGCCTGACAGTTGATGATATCTTATCACAGTTTTCCCAGACTTTAAGATTAAAAACCAAGCTCTTGCTGTGAAGATTCATAGTATTCCAGAGGAATGGCTAAAATAGGGGCCAATTTCTGTTAAAAATTCATGTCCAAATAAGGATGTACTTCGGCCTATAAAACTAGATAAACTTTTTCTCCTTTTATTTTGTGTGTGTGTGTCTACTAGCACCCCTGATGTTTCCCAAGCATGGTTTTGATTTCTCATGTCTCTTCTGTACCRTGCTTATTTTGTAAAGTCTATTCTTATCCCATGCTCTAACTTCATTAAGAATTTATGCTCGAAAATGTAAAATTCATCCTCTTCGTCTGTTCATTACATTAGCATTCCCCTTGCTCCCAGAATAACTCTTCTTAGCCAGCATCCTACAAAAGAAGCTTTTTGTCTCAGAAAAGCTGTGGTAAATGCAAGGGCTTTACAATATCTTTAACATTTCAGCTGAGCCTGAGCGTGTTAACCAGGGAAAGAGGAAACAAGCTGTGGAGTGGAACATCCTGCACCGGAGATTTGRGTTGGAGCAAACAACCTGAATTAGACCGAGAAACAAATCAGATGCCAGAGCTTGTTTTAGAGTTCAGGCTTGATTTGTTCTTCTGGGTAATACGCTGTGAGACAGGTGRCAGCACTCCCTGCTCGCTGCCTGGGGGCACCATGGTGATCCTTGGCACGGAGCCTGCCCAGGCTTGGTCCTGCAGGTTTGTGGTCCTGCACTGATGAGGGGAGCCCTTTTTGCTTTTGTGAGCCGGTAATTGAGAGCTGAGTAACTCAAAGCCCTCTCATTCACCCGCTGAAATACAGCTCAGTTCTCTCTCTTTGTTGTTTGTTCTTTATTTATTTTACCTTAATTACTTGCCTGTTGTCTTGGTTTAGCTTTGGCCATGCGCTGGTATTTCTTCTTCAGTCCTCACTCCCTGCAAACACAAAGTCTGCGGCCACTTTTGGTGCTGTTCTTACCCTTAATTGTCCTTTGGGCTCTGCACTGTAGCTTCTCCATAAAATGGGGGGAATAACAGCTGCTTTTTCAAATCTGCTTTGCTGACATGGTTTTGTTGGAATGGTTGWGGACAGTCTGTCAAGGACTGTGTGTTACAGCTCTTTGGGATATACACAAAACCCGTGTTACAGGAGAATTACCAGGTAACTGGTGTGTTACTTAAGTACAGAGAGTCAGAGGTAGAAAAATTCTGCAAAGACCTGAAGTGCTGTATTTCTTCATGGAGAGGCTGCTGCAGGCTGCAGTGGCAGGAGAAGAGATTAAGTTATCTTCCTGTTTGCAAATCCAGTTGCACAGTGAATTCATTAAGACAGAATTACAGGTTAAAAAGGAAGTTTTAAGTGCTTTGAGATAAATAATGGATGACAAACATGAGGAAATGCTATGGTGGCAAGAGGAGGCCCAATATATGTTTTCCTTTGGACAAATTTTGGCTGGTGAAGAGTGGAGATTGTTTGGATGATGTTGGGGTTGCAGCAGCACTCTGTGGTTCTGTGTTTCTTGCAAGTGCTRCTGAGTGTCCTTAACAACACTTTGGATAGAATGTTAGAAGATTTCTGTGTAAACAGGAAGTGACATTTTCAGATCTGGCTTTCAGTATTGTTGTTTTTTCAAATAACATTTCTCAATTTTTATGGCATTTGAATCACATATGGAGGTTACATTTGATTAAATTGGACAACTGACATTTGAATCGCACATGAAGAAGGCAGGGCTAGGGAAAGAATGCGAGGTCTAGTAACTTATTTAAAGAGGGTAATTGACCTTTCCATGGCATCTGAGCCCAATTGTCAAGTCTGAGTTTGAAATTATATTAAGTTTATATTATATTGGAGTTGCCGAACATCTTACTAGTGTTACTTGGGAAGGGTAGTGTTACATGGAATATTAACATACTAATAAGTGATACTTTGGTAAATAAAAATACAAAGAAAGARTATTTCTTATTGTCACAGGATTTGGGGCACAATTAAATTGGTGATTTAGCACTGCTCACTTCTTATTACTGCTTAGTAGTGTTTTCACTTAGAAGATGCTGATTGTGGTGATGGAGCTGTAGTTGGCATCCTCTTATCTGAGTGAGTAGGATTTTGTGAGAGTTGTTTCAGACTGAAATCAGAGCAGTTGTTTGTGCTTAGGTGTGCAGTGATATTGTAGTACATTAGATAGCATTTCAGGCTGTCCACTAGGATGGCAACCCCTGTTAGTTCAGTAACTGTGCCCGATTAAAGTTACATGAGGAGCTGGCAGCTTCCGAGCAGGTGCAGCCTGATAGCTGCTCCAGTAAATGTTTCTGATCCTTTCAATCATTAACCAGTGCACTCACTAGGATGTTCTTGCATAGGGAATGCACACCAGAGAGAAGTTTAGTTGTTCTTCACTCCCAAAACCCTTGGCCATCAGCTCTTTGTTTAATCTCACGTAGATATTTCTTTGGGGCCGTTTTATACAGCGGTAGCAATTGAAATCCACAGGAGCCACTGTAGTAAAGCAGTATGGCTTTTTAGTTCTTGGGTGGTGGCTTGGTGATTTCTGCCCAAAAAGGAAGAAATCTATGGTTTTATGACCTARCAAATGATAGAAAAGTGAACTTTGAAGATATATTCAAGATAATATTTTCTGTCAGACTGTTACTTGCGAGTCTSGCGATTGCAGGCGGCTCAAAGACAGTCTGTTCTTCACTGGCGTAGGGCACTGTTCAAATAATAATGATGCCCCAAATAGCTCAACACACATCTCCCATGTAATTTTTTTTTTAAAGGAACCTTCCTTATTTTTTTTAAAGCACAAAGGAAGAAGTTTCCCCTTTCTCTCTATTGAAAAACCAAAATTTTCTGTTGCTTACACACTTTTCCCTGTATATTGATATAGAGCAGGTATCTCTTCACCTGTGTTAATTTATGCTTACTTATAGTARAATAATTTTCTGTGCTTGTGGGGCATACAATTTAAAGTTTAAAATAAAAGCAGTRTGCTCTTTATAGAGATAAAATATATCTTCTTTTGTTGTGACTTCTCCAAAGACTTTGACTTTGCTGGCAAAATGGTTTTAATTTCTGGGCATTTCTAGTGAGTAAGTAGTGAGTTTGAGTCTAATGACTATTTTAAAAAGTTATATGTGAAAGTATCACGTTCTTATGTCAAGTTTAATACAATGTAACCATTCAAATGATGGAATAATTAGGAAGAGGTWGGTTTTTCCCAATTAGTATTTCAACTGGTTTCCATTATAAGCTTTCCTTTTTCCACAGTGTAACTCATGAAATTCATCTTTGTTTGAAAACTGCTGCATTATTACATGGTTTGTCCTGGTTGAGGTGTTTAAAAATATAGTCAATAATTTGTGGAAACTTTTTGTGATACATAGTCAACTTAGAATTAGTCACAAGAGTTTAGACCTTTAGGATATTCTTTTTCCAAATTACCTCATTGGTGCTGCTTCAAACTTTTGAAGGAGTTCAGCTTACTTCTAAAATGACAGATTTTATTTAAAAGAAGATGATCTTACACCAAGGAAATTTATGTAATGATAAATGTAGCTGCTGTGGAAAAAAAAAATCCAGAAAGCCATGGGTTTCATGTGGAATGTTTGCCTAATTGCATTCTCATTTAATGTCAGCCTTAATTAATGTCCTACTTTGGTAATGGTAAAGATGAGAAATTGGGAAAGTCGTTGACACTGACTATTTATAACTGTCCAGTGGATGCAGTGTCATTAGGAGAGCCCTGGAAATTGTACATTTGCTTGACAGAGAAATACTCCATCATCACGGGAGCTGCCGAAATGTTCTGCAGGTGGTCTTTTCAGAGGACAAGTTGGGCATAAAGTGGAAAAGGTGCATTAGGAAGATTGATGGAAGCTAGATATCCTGAAAGGTGAGTGGAAGAATGTTATAAAGGAAGAGATTTCTTCAGGCTTGGAATAACTCAGGGTCTGTAATTCACAAAGACATGTTATTGTTATTATGAGTGAAATAAAATAGAAAACACATCTTGTAATCTATTGACATGTTTTGTCATATACAGATATGGTATATTTTTGTATTAGTGACAAGTTTCTGGTTCAAATTTTCTAAAATGCTTCTCTGATTCTGCAGAGACAATGAGACAGTTCCTTTGAAGGATTTCATTTGTCACTGTAGATGTGGGAAAATCCCTACACTTCCTCTATTTGTTGCTACTAAAGACAATTCTGCAAATGTTGACACTGTCATCTTTTAAGACATGATTTATTTTAAAAGCTTAAAAGCTTTTTGATGGTTTGTGTTCTGTTTTTTTTCAGTGCAAAACCACTGCATCTCCAAGTGTGGTGCCTTCATATTTTTTTGGGTACTCTGAACTTCTCTTGGTCCCAAAATGAGCACTTTGTAGTCGCCGATTTGCAAGATTAGAGCTTGTTACTTCCATGCGGAACAGGCATTTTGAAAAGCAAGAATATAGAGTTAAAAGAAATTTCTGCTGGTTTTGAACTGGTGTTATGTAATTCTCAAAGTGCTTTTTGCAGTTTTTGGGGAAAAGCTCTCCAGAATAGTGTTAAAATGGTAAGATGGGTGGATGGACAGGTTTGTGRTGATTGCAAACACCCTGTCCCCTTCCCTGCTTGGGGTGCCCTGTGTTCCCCAGGAACAGCAGAGGATGGACAGGGTTTATCTGGATTAACATTGTAGGGCTGTCAGTCACTGATGCCCATGGAGAAATGTTCTCCTGAAATGGCTTCTCCTTTTTGTGTCCTTCTTGCAAGAGATGTGAAAGTGCTGCTGCTGAGTGCAGTGATAATGAGTGATACGTCTTCAACTACTGAGTTTTCAATCATTTTTGAAAAAAGCGTGACTAATACAGATTTAGGGGTGTTGGCTGATTGTGATCTTATTTGCTARCTATAAGCAGTCAGGAATTTATTTYGGTTGTGATAAGTTTATTTTGTTAGTTAGCTGAACAGTTTTTCCCACCATTATTACTCMTGAATTTCAATTCATGTTTTAGCTGACAGAGTAAAATTTTCATACCTTTTCAAAAGCAGGGTTTATTAGAATTGGAAGGTCACATAATATCCTGAATATAATTCTAAAGGACTGGCGTTCAGTTTCTACTTGATTGGTATACAATATTATGTGAACACAAAAATGAATGTGTTTGTTCTTTCTCAACAGTAGTAGATAGTGACAGAGTTTTTTGGTTGCACTTTAAATTAACTTTGTGAAACTGAACCACTGTGTGATTTAAATTAATTTTGTAAAAATGTTTACAAGCACTAGAAAAGATGGTTGTGTTGAGAAGGGATTCTAAAAATCCCATTTGCCTGTTTTGAAGCCCAGATGGAAGGGAATACATTGTTCAGTCAGATACTGCAATTCTTGATAAATGTATGTATTAAAAATACGTCATAATTTAATGGAAAATTATGAAGGCCATGTAATTCTTCCATGAGATTCTGTGGAAAGCTAAAGTGAGTCTAGTGGGATGCCTTTCTCTGACATTTTTGTGTATTTTTTAAGGGGTCTAATTTGCATGGAAGGCTGTGCCAGCTGTTGATTGTCATCTTTCTCATGTCTGTGATAAAAAGCCACTCAAGAAGGCTGAAATATGAGAACGTCATTAGCTTTCCTACTGGCAGAAGTGCTTAAAAAAGCCACAATAGAAAGAAAATAGATTGCATCCAGAAATTAAAAAAAAATAATAATAATAAAAAGAGAGAAGGCGGCTCCAGAGAGGTTTTGTTTAGACCCCGGAAAAAGCAAAAACATGGCAAGAGGCTTCTGTGGGCACAAAGGAGAACAGTGAACCTGTGGCTGATGTGCAAGGGGGTGTGTGGGAAACCTCTGATGTGCAGCACACGAGTGGTGCTTGCGTTTTGTTGTCAGAATTCAGCTGGTTGAGTTGTTTTTGGGCACCAGGTGCTACGTAGGAGTTTGTGTTTACTGTGCCTGACGTGGATGTGGTGTGGCTGACTTCAGGGGGRGAATGGATTTCTGGTTTTAAACTGATCTTGGGAGGCACTGGAAGCTTCTTTCTTTATTATATWTCTTTTTTTTTTAATTAAAAATCCGCTTAGGTTACTAAAAATGGAAGATGGGATTTGTCCAAAGGTGGAAGATTAATTAAGAAAAATAAGCAAATGCCCCTGCTGTGCCTCATGTATTTAGGAAAAGAAGAGCCACCATGTCAGAATAAAAACACAAACTAGGCAGCCACTGATGCTTTCTGTGCAGACACAGCTTAAACCCCCCTGTGTTATTCAGGATTGCAAACAGCCCAGTTACAGTTTTGAAAATATTGAAAATATTTTGTTTTTAATTAAATGGACACAGAGASATGTACAGAAAGCACGTACGCTGTGTATTCAGCAAACTCCAGGTTTAAAGTGTATCTATTAGGAAGAGAATAAATATCTCATTTTGCACTGCCTCCTAAGGTGGAGGGAGGGAGGCAGGGATGGAGCAGGGAGAAAACAGAGGCAGTGGAAACAGCAGCAATATGTATGCTTGCCTGCCTGTCTCACATTAATGGAACAGCTTGCAAGGTCTACAGGGAATTTGCATTGGCTCTGTCACTGGTATTATTTAGTTCCTTATTTATTGCTAGTGGCTTGATTGTGCTGTATTTTCCCAGCAATGAAAGCTTTTAAAGATCATGTCTGACTCCTTTTGGACAGTGCTGTCCAATTTCTCTCTGCCTGCTACCAGCATGTTGAGACGATCCAAAAGGTAATCTAAGGATTTTGCGAGTAATTCTTATGATGTTTTTCTAAGCTACTTGTTTTAATATTGTTTAGTCTTGCTTTTTTTTTCCTGTTCTTGAATCATATTTCTAGTACGTTAGATATGATTTCTTAATTTCTGAATGATTTGTGTTTGTATTCATTGTAAAAATCATACTGTGCAGATCTACCGATCGTTCTTTTGAAAGGTATTTATTTAAATGCATTGTTCCTTCTCATACTATGTGGATGTGGTARGGGGTTTGTTTCTACAAAATGATGGATAGATGCTTACTGGGAGCAAGCTGCTTTATTATTTGAAGTAGCAAAACAGTATTATGTTGAAATAGGCAGCACCATGAAAGACTTGCAAATATTTTGACTTACAGCACTTACAGTCTTCACAGAGATATGCATAACCTTTAAATAATTTTAAACAACGCTAAATATATTTGGCATCTTTTTTATTAGAAATGTGAATATGTTGATGTAGCAGTTACTAGGATGGGTGTTTGTATTTACACTGCTCTCTGGATTTTGATAAAATCACATTGGAGCGTGTGAACTAATGAATGGTATCGGATCTGATGCTGTACAGGGGTGTCCCTTCAAGACTGGGAAATATCAACATAATTATCACTCATCGGGTGCTCCGTGGAGCTTAACGTTTGTAGCCTGGAAACTTACTGGTGAGACTGGTAGGTAGCTAATCCTGACTAAAGCAGTATATTCAGATTTATGMGCAAACAGTTGCAGCTGGTATCAGAATTTCTCAGCAGCTGGTTTGTTGATACAGTTAATAATCTATGTAAGACTCAGAATATRAGCTTTGACTTAAATTTTAGGGTGAATTTTGTTAGTCAGCTTTGAGAAATTATATTAGTCTTTTTTAGAGGATTATAGCTTCTACCAAGTAATATTTTTGGGAACTCTAAATCTCTTCTTATTACTCCACAATTGTGATTTAAATGTTATCAAAGTTGTGTTCTGTGTTGCCATTGACTTTTAGAAATCTTGGTGGCAATGAAGAAAGATTTTGTAAATAAATAGAGATCTTAGTTGCCAGGAATTGCATTAGTGTTGTTATTCTTTTCAAAATTKTTGTCTTTAGCCAGTTTTTTTAAAGTAAAACAGCTCCTTGAGATCCAGGTTGTGTGTTGGTGTCTCTGCTCCAAGCAGTAACTTTCACACCCATTGAGCAGTTGCAGCAGTGGTTTGATGGAATGACAGAAAAGACAGAGATAAAGCTCCACATTTTCCTACAGATTTCTTGAATTTGGCTGGCGAGAGGAATGGCAGGCAAATTATTGTCCTGTGCCTCCATTTGCAAAGGCTGAGGTAGGTTGGACTTGGCTTCCAGGTGATCTTTTGGTGGCACAGGTGGCCACCAACCCGTGAGCATGGGAGCAGCGTGGTGTGACGAGATCTGGCTCGTTGTGAGAGCCAGGGGAGCTGGGCAGAGCGGGAGGGAAGGAGCTGGTTTAGGGCAGGTGAGGGAGGACACCGTGGTGTAAGGAAATAACCTGTGAACGTTCTACCTGCACGTTCTGGATCCACTCGTTGCTCCTGCTTGCAGAACTTTGGTTTCCTAAAGCTCTCTCTGTTCCAGATGGTATCCAGTGTGCCTAAAGGTTGTATTTTATGGAAATTCAACAGTAATGGTCTTCCAGAGTGGGCACCCAGAATGTCTCTCATAACAAAAATAAACTATCCTTRTTTTTTAATATCTTGTTAGTGTGTCATTTTGAATGAAAGTTTAYGCATCAAGGACAGAAACAATTTGCGAGATACTAACAAGGTTTCAGGTGTGATGTGTTGTCAGAAAACTCCTACACAAAATTTACAATTCCATTTATTTGTTAGTAGTTGAAGTACRAAAAGAAAGAAATTGATCTGTAAATCCGCTGAGCATCTTAATGGAAAAGAGATGACTTTTTATTGATTTAATCACATAAACRAGTATTAGGTATTTCAGAATGATCAAACAGCACTATGAGGATTCAGAGCAGAGAGCTGCTGCACGAAATCATGTGGTGGAAATCCTGTTTTGCACAGGATGGAAACCGCAGCCTTCAGCCAGCCTCAGAAATGAAATATTTGAGCATGTGTGACAGTTTGCTGGGAATATCACCTTCTGCCGAGCCGGGCTGGCAGCCAGCCAGCTCTTTGCCTGCCGTCTTGGGGGAGGTGGGCAGGTTGGGCTGGTCTGAGGAGTATTGTGATAAATCACTGTAATGTTGTGATTCTTGAAATCTTGTGTGCATGGACGCAGTGACTTTGCTCCTGAGAGTGTCTGGGCTGTGAGGTGGTTGCTACACATGGAGGGCATTGTAGTGGTGTGACCTGGGTGTTTCTGTGTGCTGATGTTCTCAGGATTGTGACATCTGGGTGCTAGGAATGGGGTATTCTAATATTAAGTAAATAAACATTTTTTTGTTTTAATTGGCCCCCTTTTAAAGCACAACGTTCACAGCTTCTTTTAAAAATTATGATTGCAATTTAAATTTCTTCTGTAACTGTGCAATCCTGGACATGGTTTAGCAGCAGAGAATTCTTTTTTTGTGACAGAATGTTTGCTGTGACAAATATTTGATACCATTTTCCTCTGCTCTGTTTGTAAAACTTMTGTATGGTCCTGTTGCATTATGATAGCTTGCATACTCTAAATTCTGGGCTTCACCTTCAATTTCCCTMAGTTTTAATTTGTTTCACTGAATTTTAATTTGGTTTCACATTGCAAGAAAGGGTTACCAGYGGTATTCTGGCTACTGAGCTATGTCACATTTCTCTATAATGGCTTCTGATATGTACTAAAAATCCTAGAGGGCTTGACTCCCATATGGCTTCTCCTGCATTAGGAGGCAAATGGGAAGGACTCCTCTTTCTCCTCGGTGCATTTTGTTGAAATGAGCTCTCTCGTGCAGCTGGTGGGATTCTCGCCGCAGCTAATGGCTCTGGAAAAGTGAACCATCTGCTCCTCCGGTCAAAGTGGCTCGATTGTTTTTTCTTGAGCGTATTCCCGGAAGGATAGAGAAAGTCAAGAGCAAACTGTAAATACATAAGTTTCTCATGGGAGGGGTGACATAAACATAAATCACATTTACCTGTCAAACTGGTTCTGTATAAATATTTATGAGTTTAAACTATAGGAGAAATATGAGAACTCCTTGGTTCAAAGGGCATATGGGGCTGGTATTCTGATATCAGCTCTACTGAGGCATTGCCTATTGAAATTGGATTATGGAAAGATAAAGCATTATTCTGACGTATTTAAATTAAATGTCTCTGGATTTAAGTCCTTTTGTTTCTTTGAACTTTGGGCATATCTTGAATATGCTCTTGCAATTTGATATTAACAGCGCTGTAGGATTGTGCAAGTGAGTCTTTGTTGGTCTCATAAAACTTAGAATGCTCATTTCTAATGTTTCCTCRTTTTTCATTTTAATCCTCTCTGGGTGGAACAGRCTGTGACTGAGTTTGAATGATTTCMCTTTTGTTTAGTAACTTCCTCTTTGCAAAGTTAAGATGGAAGATGTGTGTGTTGAAGCGACTTAAAAGATAATACTAGAGGATGAAGAAAGGTRGATTTCTGTGAGGAAGGACATCTTGGATTTGTATCCACAATTGCCATTGATGCTTTAATTTTCTTTCCTCTTCTCCTTTCAGTGAAGGGGCATTAGTGATACAGTAATTTGTTAAAATCACAAGAATTAACTACGCGTAAAGTGTAAAGCAATCTTTAAGCAGCAAGACACCTCTAAAACCAGTGATTCTCTGGAAATCATTKTATTTCATTACAAATAGTTCCTTGGTAACTAAAAAAAATGCTCTTAGTTATTGAAATACTCACAAGCAGTAAGAGAAACCACCTTTCACAGGGATGTAAATGAGTGGGTGGAAACAATCAGGTGGCCAAGAGCACATAAATGGTGCGTTCTGATGGATTGTTTTTTTTTCTGGTAACTTCTCAGCTGCCATAACAGGACCAYGTTAAGTCAGTGAGTCCATACCTATCCCCCCAAATGTATTCAGTGTCTTTTTGTGCTGATTCATCTGGATTGACATTAAAAGCTGTGTGTGTCAGAAGGATGCCACCTCCTCCATATATACATTGTCACTTTGAAGACAAACAATTAGTTTCACGCTAGCAGAGTACTTACTTTTTTGTGGTAACATAAAGCTAATGTTAAAAATGTGAGTCTATACTATAATTAACTTTAAAGTGACAGCTGTCACGCCACACATTTCCTTGCTCAAATGAATAACATAAGAAATGTTTCCCTTATGTTGGGAAGGATGGGAAAAACCTGGAAATCTGATGCTTTTTATAATACTTAGCGTTTTTTTTTTTTTCCCTAGCTCAGCATATTAAATGACCTCCTGACACTCATAATTGGAGAGGAAATGTCATTCAAATTACTTCTGCTAGGTATTTCAATATGGCCTTAGGACAAAAGCACTGCTTGGGGGAGAAAAAAATTTCCACCTTATCTTCTGAAAATCTCTTTATGACAATAGTCTGCTGGATTGCATGGAAATGTAATGGGTATTTTGCTCACTAATGGATGAGTTTTGGGGAGCTTCCAACACACTCTCCATTACAGGATATTTGCACTACTTAAATACAATGAAAGAGGCTGGTCCAATGAATGGAAGGGAGGTCCTCCTAAAACCCCAAAACATTTGTAACGATTGAGGAAATCCACCTGGATTGTTTGTAATTCCTAGTTTATCTGGGATTCTGTGTAGATCATATTTTATATTCATTTTGAATACTGTTGGCAGTTTCCCAGCTCTGACTGAAACCCAAGGAAAGGGTCTTTAGAGGGTTAACACTGAAGTTTTGAGCCTTGAAAGCTTTTTGTTCAGATCGAAACTCTCTTGTATGAACATTTGGCTATTGCCCAGGACAAACCAGTTTTTCAAGTCAAAACCTTTGTGGAGAGGAAACGAAGCAACACACAAATTGCAGACAATTTCATGAATTATTTGGATCCTTCCCAGGAAGGAGACTGCTGAGTATAAAATAATTTTGTGTTGGTGTTTTAAGTGAGCTAAATGAAATACGGGGGTGAGAGACTGGTTTGAGGAGAGGTATGAGGGAAAGGGAAATCCTGAACTTTACAGAGGACACTGAGGTCGATTCAGTGCTAGTGTGGAAAGTAAGACAGAGAGTACATACTGGCACGTGATTGGCCTGGAAATGTGCAGTTCTTGTGTTTAATTGAAGTCGACACATTCGGGTGTTGGAATCCTTACAAAGTCTGTGCATCTGCTCATTTTGACTGTTTCTTGTCTCTGACAAGAGTGTGTTGAATCCGAGCACCCACCAGCCTGAAGCTCTGGGATGGATTTGTAGATGTGTCCGGTTCTGAAAAGCCTCTGCCCGTGCCATGATGTTTCTGTTTGCAGCTCCCTGTTCTTTGGAGAGCTGTGGAGTTGTGGTCAGGAGCAAACTGGGAGATGTTCTCTGGTGCACTTGGGATTCCTGTTATTTTACTGGCAGCTGAATGCTGAGGTTAACGAGGAAGTGTACACCTTAGAGCAAAATGTTTTTTACAAAAAGGAGACCTTACATAAGGAGCTGAGATGCAGTGCATGGCGTGCCATCTTCTATCACCAGACACCTACCTGGAGAGAAATGATTCCATTTTCAGTCGGGGGCTCAACACTTTGTATTRGCCATCATTTTGGTTACTGTACTGAGCAAGTAAACATCTTTGCAAAGCATTAAGGAAAACACCTTTGAAGTGATTTGATTCTCCATTTGTAGCTAATTATCAAAGAATCCTGAACAGTTGTTTTCCACTCATAGCCCAATTATCTTTTTTTTTCTATTATTTTGAGGACTACAGATTAATACCTAAGTGTTCTTTAGAGTAGATTTGCRGATTAAATAAAACATACTTCTGTATGAAATATCATAGTTTATTCCAGGACTCTTTAAAATTTAGTTTTAGAGAGTGTTCAGGTCTATTTGGTTTTGGTTCTATGTCATCTGAAGGTGGAAGGGTCCAGYGAGCTGGGATTCAGAAGGGGAATGGTTACGAGTTCTTGTGCCAGATATGAAATCCAAGCCACCTGATACCAGTTCTCTCTTGTTTATCATTTTAGGCAATGCTGTGCAGTAAGYTGGAYAYGTTTTGAGGTTGTTCGCTTAATCARTCACCAYCTTTCCCACAAAGATGCCTCAAATTTGGTATTCAGCTGTCGTATTTTATATGAGGACAAAGCTTAGTCATGTATTGAAAATGTAGGCAAATGTTATGCTTATATATCAAAATGATGCTTGCATGAGTCTCCCCATATTCATTACTGCCTGCTGTGTTTACGTAGTYATAAGCAAACGATTTAAACTCCTTCAGAATTAATAGAAGATGTGAACGTCACTTGACGTTTCTGTTGGATGTTGAAGGAGTCACTTCTGGTGTCATGCGACGCTGGCAGTGAGCATGTGCCAGAGGAGAGACTCACAGTGACGTGAGATAAAAATCTTCTGCAGGCACACATGACAAGAGTCTTTCCCTGAATCTTTGTTCTCTGAGGAAGCAAGCCTGAATCCTGCGGTGGCATTTGAAATTATTTATTTCCAGTGCTTTCCTGTCCTTTAATTTTGTTCCAGTCTTGATTGCATGGTAAATTAGTATGTTAACAATTAGCAGACCTAATTTAAATTAAGCATGATTGCTGTGGAATTTGAATACCTGACTTTCTGTAAGTGTTTGCATTTGTCTTCCTCTGTGTCTTCATTTGTGTACGTTCTGCAATTTTCGTGGGTCTCATTTGGTTTCATGCTGGCCATGCTGGTTTCAGACTTGTGTAGAACAGAACTGGGGCATCAAGAACACTGGGATTYCACAGTACATGGCTCCCAGAAATGAATCTTAAAACAACATTTTACTTCTACAGAAATAGGCTAAGGTTATTTAACAGCCCTATCTTTCCCCACTTTGTCTCAGAGAAAGTTAGGGTTGTGTTTGCCTGTGCTCATGAGTTTCTGCTGAAATTTTGTTAGACACCAGTTGTAAAAATTATGCTTACCTGTTGTTAGTTCCTTTAGTTATGAATAAATACAGAAAGCATTCAAAAAGCTTTTAGCAGTTTGTTCACTTGCATTCTGATACAATTTTACATGACGTAGGTTCATTAAATATCTGCTTTTTTAACAGCTGTGTAAATTATGGCTCTGATTTTACTAGGTTTTTAGGTTTTTCCAACTTTCTTTTATGATGTCTTTTTGTTCTCACTGCTACTRTCCATTTGTTTTTGATACATTCATGTATTTGTACTTACCACTTTCTACTATCTTACTGTAAGTGGAATTGATTTTAATTTTACTTTTTAGCCTTATTAGGTAGAATAGCTCTTAAAACAAGTACCCTTTATTGGCAGAGGTGAACTRCTTCACCCTTTGGATGTACTGCATGTACAACCTTTAGCTGTCWGCTTGTGACTTCTAATTTTTTTTTATTCTGCTCAGTTTTGTGAATGGTTGTTTCAGCTTCAGTCCCTTAAAATTTCAAAACCCTGTGTKTGTGTACTATTTGTTGTACACATTTGTGTAGTTATTAAACGGGAACAGCCATCCTTGTATGAAAAATGGATGGCTGTTGGATAATGAACATTTGGCTCAGYAAGTAGGCTTTACACAAAAGGATGAGGTTTAACATGTAATCAGGCTTGATTGTTCCAGAAACTTCTCCTTGCTGCGGATCTGAGGGCTGCTCTGTGTGCCAGGGCAGGATCTGCACCCAGGGCTTCCCCTCTTCTCCTGCCTTTTGTGGTTTTGTTGTCTTTTGTTGTGTTTTTGCTTTCTTCAGGTGTATTTTCTTATTATTTTAGTAACCAGCTTATTTGATCTGATATACTCTGCAGTATGGCTGTCCCACGTATTTCTGTAAATAATTTTTTCATGTCTTTCTAAGTGTGTTGTTTTTATCCGAGACAGTGGTTTATCGACAGACCTGTCTCTGTAAATGAGTAAGGGCCACATAAACTGAACACTTTATTTCCAGCACTGCAGTGTATCTCTCTACATGAATTTATGCCAGTTTTACTGGCTACACTGAGCATTTTCCATTTCCACAGAACCTCAGCTCCTGTCTTTGGTGTTTAGAGCCAGCTCTTACCTCTTTTCCCTCTCTGCCATTCAGTGAGTGCATTGATTAGAAAGGTCTCAAGCGTAATTTCTTCTTCCAAAGCTGAAGGGAACCACCTGAGCCATCCATGTTCTCTCTCAGTGTCTGTTTTGACCTTGCCACATCTTCTTGCCCTGCCAGGGAACTGCTCTGCTCAGCCCTGGTTGAGTGCAGGCAGGCTGAAGATGGCATTTTCCTGTCTGAGACAGCTTAGTCCTGGACAAATGTCACAAATTTTGTAGCCTGACTACTGAGATTGCGGGTTTTTTAAGCCTGGATATTTTCCTAATATGACCATTGGATTATTATCAATCTACCTTAGTATACTCATGCATTGCTGTTATTTTTCAGAGGTGTTTTCAAGGACCTTTTCCCAGCTTTGTGTGTGTGCTAACATCATATRCAACAAATGGTTTTGATGCCTCTGTTTGAAGGCCGAATGTTTGTGTGTACATGTATATACATACTTCAATACTTTTACAGAAAAATCGTTTTCCTCTCTTGAGGAAATGAATCTTTCTTCATGGGACTGTCTTTCAGAAGYATCTCATTCTTTTTTAAAATTTAATTAAGTTGAGGCTGATTTTTTTTTCTTTAGGTTTTGTTTTGTAGGAAGCTGCTAAGAGTTGGGAAACATTTTTGCTTTATAAAGGGGAGGGTCTTCTTAATGAAAATAGCACATTCTCCCATTTAAAGTTTAGAAGCAAAAGTAAATTTAAATGATCATTATAAGGTAGGCAGATTGTGACTGAGACTTTGATTTTCTCGATTTATGTCATTATCTACTACCCTTTGCTGCTAGAGATGAATTTGAGAATTGTTTGCCTATTTAATGAGTATTTTTTATACATTGAAACTCTGCAAAATTAGGAAAGGGAGAATACAAATCTCAATTAGATAAAAGAGCATGATTCTTATAGCAGGAAGCTTCAAAAAGGCAGGAGGGATGTGAGTGTTGATTTATCAGTGATGCAAAGCATGATAATATATGTGTTGCAGCTTGCCTTGTGTCTTTGGGTATTTTTTAATAGGTTATTTTAGTCCCTTTAGCTTCTGAGTCAAATCCAAAATACCTACAAAGCCCTTCTGTGAAAAGGTATGTACAATTGAAAAATTGAGGGATGGAAATTTTACAAAAAGCTGCCTCAAATGGTGAGGAATTGGTTGCAGACAAGGACCTGGGGAGTGGGTTTATTGTCTAACAACATGCTCTCTTCATTGTCTGCTCTCCTGGCACGTTTGTGCAGATGYGGTGCCACGTTCTGTTCAGGTTTTCTGTGCTCTGACATGCTGGAAGCTGCTTGCAAGTTAATTCTGCAGGGTGGTTCTTAAGAAAGYTGATGCTGGAGGGCTCAGGATGGCAGGAAGGGAGGCTCAGAGGTACCAGGGGTGGGACCATGGCCAGAGCAGAGCTGTAGYTTGACGTGATAGGAGAGCACATCCCAAGTGTGACATTCCTCCAAGCAGGCACAAACCCTGGCAATTTCAGTGGAGTTGTCATTGCTGGTCCCCACATCTGGAAGGATGAGTCTTATCCATAGAGCAGAACATTTCCAATGGAGCTCAGGAGAGCACCTTAAGAACAATTATTTTCAAAATGTGCGAATAATTTGATTGTAAACATCCTAGTCCTGTTTGGAGTGTTCCCACCCTGGTTATTACTCTGCTGTTTGGCCATGTGAAAATTTGTGCTCTGTGCAGTAGAGGCAGCTCCCATGACAGTCTGATTTGGAGATTATTTCGAAAATAGTGCATTGTTAGAACAGATTTAAAATTAGATCAGTAATTAATCTTCAAGCTGAGGTTTGGAACCGCGGGTAGCTGATAATGAGCTAATTTGTAACGTTTGATTCTTAAAGTAAGAAAATACTGTGAAACAAAATGAAGAGAACTGTTCATCTTGTGTGCTACAAATCAACCAGATGAGTTTTCATATTATTTTATGTAACATTTACATTAAACCTGGAAAACTTTCTTTCCATTTTCAGCTCATTTACTTTGTTTCCTGGATGCATCTTTGGGGAGAGAGTAGGTTTGTTATATTGCACACCTGTATGTAATTGTACACTCCACAGTTAGAGGATTTGAAACAATATAAAATCACTTTGTCATTTTATTCTGGAATTTGTTTGCTTGGATGTTTTTGGAGGAAAAGAAATATGATAAACTATCTTCTGTGAGTATTGCCAAGTAGAGACTTATTTAAAAAGCAGCTATGCTACGTGAAGCATTTAATAGTAGATTTGGAGGAAATGGGAAATGAAAGTATGCAGTTACGCTCAGCTTTCATTAAATCAGCCTTTCACACTTTGTGATGTAACATTATGGCAGTATAATGCATAACACAACTGAAGTAGGAGATAGGAATGCTTGAGAAGGTTTGTTTTATGTTTTTGCCCATTAAATAATATCTATATTTATTCTGAGGTCTCTCTTCCATAATCAGAGATTTTTTCCTTACTTTTGTTCTTTTATGCAAAAACAAAGATAGGCTTGGAGTGCATTCAGAATCAAGTGGATTCATGTAGTTGAGAATGGCTGTACCAGTCACTGTAATTTGTTATGACATCTCATTTTGTTTGGCTTTGCAGAGTTGTTCCTATGTTGTTAATAATGCAAAAGGTCTGGACTGTAGAGCGTGGTGTAAGCAGGTGTGCACCAGCCTCAAGCATTAGGCAAATTAGACATAAATTTGGTGTTCACTGGCAATTTCAGCCTTTTCTTTTGTAATTTCTTAGCTTGGGGTGATGCTGCTTCTTCAATTTGAGCTCTAAATGAAGAAGGAGGGCTTGTCTAACATATAGCTTGGTTTAGATGAAAGGAAAATGGTCTTCCATGCAATAAGTTAATTCCTAAGTACAAATATGTTAATCTTCCTTAAAACAAAAGAGCCATCTGCGCCCATTTTACTCCTTGCTTTGTAAGCCTTGCATGGCTCCTCTCTGTGTTCACCTCGGTTAATGTGTTTGTTAACACCCTGAAAGGTGTGGTGGCATCATGGAAAACCATGTCCTTTGTGTGTTGTACCCCCGTGCACTCTCTGGAAATCCGTACTGAAGTGCAGCGCACACTTGACAAACTGCATTTTTTTTTTCTCTGTGCTCCTCTTCTTTTGTCCTGTTTATTTAGTCTCATGAGCTTCAAAACAATGGGCAATGCAGATTTGAGTAGAGCCTGGCTTGCTRAGCAACCTGAATCTGATGTTTCTGTGGTTGTAGTAATTGACTACTCCATGAAAACTTCTTGTGGAAGAGGACCCTGCACTCAGGCAGTTGGTTTTCTTTGTTGTTTTTATTTAGGTTCCCAATTTCAGTCCCAAGTTCTTCAAAAAGATGGTGGAAACAGGAATGCTGCAATACAGTCTCAAGGTCATGGGAGTTGGGGATTGATCTTATAAAGGAGTGAAAGGCAGGGAAAGATTGTCCAGAGGTGCGCTAGAGAAAGGCTCCTCAATTGTTTAGTCTGGACAAAATAACCAGGAAGAAAACCAAATTCAGAATGTTTCCTTGCTCCTGGGCCTTTAATGACAGAAAATTAAATGTACTTTTCTGAGGTGATGTTGGGAAGAAGATAGTTCTGTGTCTGTTGTGATGGAGACTCTGCCTGCAATCTTTCAGGAGTTGCTTGTTGGACTTGTGCTTCCATCCCTCACATCTTAACTGTGTATAATTGTATTTCTTTACAACAAAAGAAGTGTTTATGGTAGGAATGTGCAGCTCCCCCAAACCTACACCCTGAATAATAACACTTTTTTYCCCCAGTTATTCTAGGATGAATAACTCTTAAACTATTCTTGAATGTTAAAAAAAAAAGAAATCAGTTGAACCAGATGCTTACTTATCTATTTTAGAGAACTAATTATCCCTGTTGTTGGTAGAGCTAAAGCTTACAAAATTGCTTCCATCTTTGAATTACTATAATTAAGACGATAACTTCCACATCTAGTTAACATTGCTGCGCAGCTGCTGCATTCATTGACATGCAGATTTTGGATTTTGTAAATTTTCTGTCATTGTGAATAAAAATTTTAAATACTTATTTTCATTTCCAAAATGTCTGTTTCTCATAAAGAATTCTTTGTAAAGCAAATCAACTGAAACCAAACTTCTGTAACATCAGAGGAAAATTTGGTGAAGTTTGGTTAGATGATAYTACATTTTAAGAAAAAATGTAACCACAAATAACTTTTGTAGATATGATCACTCTGAATTTTGAATCCCAGTTCGTAGGGATTTGAATTGAATGTCAAATCTGGAACAAGTCTGATGTTTGACTTCTGAAATGTTATTTTGAAAGAGGTTAGTGCAGGAGTTAATCTGCCACTCTGACAACCTGAGGTAGTTTGCAAAATTCTAAAATTAATTTTTTTGTGATTTTATTAAATATCATTAATATGAATAAAATGCATTCATGAATACCAGCCACAATGTGATTTATGATATTTTTTTCCATGTATCTTATTTAAATTCATTTCTGTCAAAGTCAATGAGAAGGTTTGTGCAATCAGTGTTATCTCGTTTGCTTACATATTCCAACAGCTTCAGGTGTGAAATTCCTCAAGACCTGTAAATTCAGATAGATTTTGAGAGATTTCCTTATCATTATTCATTTATAATAACCAGCATTGCTGTGAAATTGCTTGATAGTGTTGGTTGGTTATTTAGATTTACATTGTTTTTCTATGGCCTTTGCTTTCATTACACGAATGCCTCATGGGCATTAATCAGTTTTGCTCAGCGAGTTGAAGATGTCCCCTGAGTAAACCGCTAAAATAAAGAATCAAATATCGATTTATGCTGAAACTGAGACATTGATTTCTCTGTCAGACTGAATCTGCATGTGAAACGAGGTGCTCATTTTAGAGGCTTGCCGTGGGACTGTGGGTGGGTGAGGAGGAGGAGGGTGGTTGGGGTTCAGATGAAGAGCCGGGGCTGCGTGCAGGTCGCAGGTACTCAAAAACGTGCTCAGAAATAGCTCTGGGCAAGGGTGCTGGCTCTGGGGAACATTTCAGTGGGTCCAAAAGCTGTGTCCAGTTACCAGACCCACCGATGTCCTGCAGGGTTCAGTTTCAGGGACACTCCGRTACACGTAACAAATGATATTTTTACTGCAGGCAGAGAAGTTAACTGTGGAAATAGTAAAAGCTCTACTTCCATAGTGATGCAAAGGCATTGTTTCAGCTGTTTCAATATAAAATATCCATTTTACTATGTGTTTTCAGAATTAAATCGAGGTGCTCCTGTGTTCTGAAGGTTTCTAGACTCAGGTTTGGCTGTGTGGGTGTTCCACCAGGGGAGGGAGGGCAGCACCTCCAGAGCTCCCCAAGGGCTGGAGCTCGACCCCACAGCTCTGGCCCTACAGAAACTCTGCCCTATTAAAATTGTGTTTTGCCTAAACTGGAAGACCTGGAGGGAATTTGCTCTCTGAAATTATGAAGTGGGATCTGAGAAAAAAAAAAAGGTTAACAAGACCCATAGCAAATTGTGAGAGGAAAGGAGGCTYAGGGCAGGGTTCACYTTGTGTYTAATGAAAACAGCAAAACTTTGGCTTATAAATAGATAATAATGCTTGAAATCTCTCTGGACTGGTTAAAAACTGTTTTCTTTCTAGTTAAAAAGTAAGAGAGTTAAAAAGTAAGAGAGACATAGCCAACCTTTTCCCCTTTTACTTTCTCCTATTACTCCTGTCTTTTTTATGTAGATCGAATTAATTTTTGAGCAAGAAGACATACAGTATTGTTTTGAGAATTTGTGAATAGTCGTAAATAATAGTTAATGCATTTTAAAGGATTAACAATATGATTTCCTCATTATTATTGGCCTGGTAGCACAATTTTGAACCCGCCACTGTCTGGCTAAAAGGCATCTTCCAGGAAATAATGTTTTCTTCATTGGAACTGTTTCTGCCAACACTCAAATTGACTAGTTTGAATTTGTTTGGCACAAAGCCCTGCTTAAAGCCAGCTTTGCYTCTTTCATATTTTCCACTGTTCTTTAGGAGGTGCTCAAATGCTGTTGTAGTGACTTGTTGGAGAAGAGCTCATCCCACTGAAGTCTGGGTGTTACCTCCTCCCTTCACCCTTTTTTTGTGTTTTAGTGACTACCAGAACTTGATGACTCTTGTTCTGCATTTCCTCTAGGATTCCTAAATCTGTTATAAGTTTTTTTTTCTCTATATCCAGAGAGCTCTCTTCAGCCACTAGAGAGTATGGCTGTACCTGTGTATATTCTCAACATATAAGAAGGATTTGAGAAGTTGGGTGTTGTGTTTTTARTCTCTGTGTTTTAGCTTTGCCTTAYTGCCAACACACATAAGTCACAGAAATGGCTAAACAGACCCAAGTGGTGTTTYTCTTTYGCAGRTGAGAGATCCAGAAAAATTAAAAGTTATCCAATGTTGAGGGTCCACAGAGAATAATGTTTTATTCCCAACTTGGGGCTAGGCTTTCACTTCAAGCCATTCCCTCCTCTGGGTACATTTGTGTAAACCTGACCTATTTTAAGGGGTCTCAGCTGTGCTTGCTCTCCAGCCCTTTAACCCTTTCTCTTTTGGCTCCTTATCTTGGCAAAGACAGCAGAGAAAATGGGTTTGTAAAACTCTGTTCAATTTGGAAAACGCAGGCAAGCAGTTAAAAAGCTGTGAGTTTGGGACAGTTCACTTCCCCTGTTATGCTGTGGTTTAAATTTACCAAGTTTCCATAGCCAGCTCCAGACGTTGCAGTGGTAAAGTGTGATTTAGGAACTCTCTTTTAGCAAAGAGATATGACTGTAGAGAATGGAGCTCTGTTTTCTCTCTATACTAGTGGTTTATATTGAGCAATATCTTAAATTCTTATGYTTTATAGTAAAGTACCCAGGATTTCTTTTACTTCTTACATGGTAATATATATTACACTGGAATATTCAGGAATTTCACGTTGCAAGAAAGATTTTGTGCTAATATAAACAATGATTATCTGGTATTAATGTTGGAATTGAGTATTCTGGGTTTTTTTTTCAGCAGTTACTGGAATAGAGTAACTTAAAACATGTTAAAAATATCCATGAACTGAGATTTTAAGCTTCTTAAAATCAGGCTGTTAGTTTTTCCATGAGATGTGCACAATGGCAATCAGTTTTTGGATGGACTGTTGTTGAATAATACATGAATGTAAATGGAGATTGTATGGAATCAGTTGGATAATTTGGAGGAATGCTTTAAGTACACTAAAGAGCCTGAATAGCAGTTAATGGTGCTTCAACTTTATTACTGTTTATTATAGTTGGCAGTTCGCTTGTATTTTTTTCWGCATCAAGTTCTCTAGTTTCCTATAGAACAGCAATAAAATAAGCTTACAAATAATAATAGTCAGATGCACCGTGTCCTGTGGCAGCAAAATACTTTTGCATTAAATTGTAGCTCTTGGCAGGCAGAGTGTGTTTATTGTTGGGCAGCTCCAGCAGATCAGTCAGCRCAGGAAGGACCTGGCAGATGTCAGCATTTGGGGTCTGCAAGCAAAGAGGCTTTGCCTGTGCCTGGGGAGCCCAGTGTGGAGCTTCACAGGGCACCCCTGGAGCGGGGCCAGYGAGCTCCTTGTTCTGCCTTTGCTCAGCCTTCCCTGCTCCTGGCTATTGTCCCACCCCTGTCAACGCCACTGGGATTTTTGTCACGTTCTGAGAACTGCTGAAGTGAGCAGGAATGTTTCTGCCATCTAGGAAGTGAGCTGGAGGTGCAATGAATAGATCTATGGGGCTGTAATACTTGGTCAGTTGTMAGATTTTGCTGGGAATTTCATCTGTTCTGTTTAAACAGCAGGAAAAGTGTCAATCACAAAGGGATTTAACTATCTAGTTGCTCTTCTTCAGAGCTCCCATGATTAAAAAATGTTTCCCTGGCCCACTGCAATTACTTTCATCATCTTTAGAGTTAAATGTTTGCTACCAGCAGTCACAAGCTGGGAAGCAAATGGAAGAACACATCCTTTTCTTCATTTGGCTCAACTSTGAAACTCCAGCAGGGGAAAAATAAATCTGAACAGTCCCATAAGAAGCGTCACTTTCCTTGCTGGAATGAAGTCATGGCAGTGAGTGGAGTTGATGTGGTGGAGGTGTGTCTGAAACTTGTTTTGCAGAGTTTTCCATCAGTATTGCCACATGTGTTCAGAAAGGTTTTTGGATCCCAGGTTTTAAGTTTGATCAGTGATCCTGCTCATCTGCTGGGTTGTGCTAACGCTGCTCTGTAATTTTAACTCTGCYCTAAGGAATATGCTTTGCTTTCTTATAACCAAGCCAATAATTGTAACAGATTTATTTGCTAGGTTGGATATTGGTGAGAGTTTCCAAAGCACTCTGGGGTATTTCACATTGTTGTTTGCTTTTTGTGTGAGTTGTAAAGCATGAGTTGCACATATTCTGTGAATCAGGAATGAGTTACCAGCTATCTCCAGTGACCTGTGCAGCAAATTCTTCTAGAGGGTCGAACCACTTGCTGCTGCCCAAGTCCCTTTGGTCCCTGTAACATTTCCTTCTTTGCAGGGTCACTGCTGAAAGGGAGAGGGTGCGAAAATTCCACCCTAAACACTGAGAGATTCCTCCTTGGCTGGAGGAGATTCTGCCTCAAGGTGCTGACTGTGCCTTATCATTTCTCTTTCTTTCTTTCAGYTGTCGGACAAGCAACAGGAAGAGTTTGATTGTAACATCCAGCACATCTCCAACTCTCCCTCGGCCACATTCCCCTCTTCATGGACACGCAGGTAACTCCCTGGGACTGCTTCACCTGGGAATCAGTAACATAAATGTCAGGAATCATTTTAGGAATCTGAACATGCTGATACTCAGCATGAAAATGTGCTCTTTGGAAATTATTTTGACTGTAGTTTTACACCTTGTCTAAATTGTAAGAGGGTCCTTACAGTTTCAAAATAAATGTTTTATGTTCTGCACTTTCTAATTTGCTTTCCTATCCATCCTGCACCCTTCCTGGGGGATTCAATCCTCTTACGTCCTGCAAAAGAGCCTGAGATGGAAAAGGAAGCCAAATAAAATTAGATAAATACATTTAAGTGAATCTCTTGTTTTGAGTCTCTGAGCATGGCTAATCTGTGCCAGTGATTTAACTGCAGTTCTCAGGAGGAGGAACATCCTGCTCGTTTCYGTGTGCCTCCGGCAGCCCGGCAGCTGTGCAGTGTGCCATCTTATGGTCTCTGGCTGCTACTCACAGCAACAGGAGGCCTTTGGGATTTTTTATTTCTTTTTTTTTTATGTTGCTGCCAATTTTCCCATGGCAGCAACTTGGAAATGCTCATTTCAGAGCACATGGGCAGGGGCTTGTTAGTCRTCAAAGTGAAGTGTGTGGAGATGTTCTTCCAGTAGAAAAAGAAGGAACGATGCTTCAGGAAGGGTCACACATGCAGATTCAACAGCTTGCCTGAGCAGCATGTTCCCTCAATGCTTCTGTTGCTGAGGGAGGTAGGTGATGTGATGTGACGACTTTGTTTTCACTGTTTCAAAATGCCAGAGAAGATGGTTGTGCTCCAGGTATGCTCCTGGGTGCCAGTCAGGAGCACCAAACATCTGGAACATCTGTGGCACATCATCCACAGCGGAGCCTCTCTGGAATCGCGTCACTGCCGCGTGTGAGACAAGAAATGCTGCTCTCACCGTAACCCGACTGTCTTCCTCCTACGTGGCAGAATGTTCTGTGAATGCTTTCTGGAGACTGAAACCAAGGCRGTGCTGAGAAAGAACAGCAAGTTGGGAGTAGCTCAGCTAGAAGGAGCCATCTGCTTCTGTTTGCAGCGCTTTGCGTCTCAAGAGGTGACATCCAGCCTGTTGAAGGGAAAAAGAAGGCCAAAGTCATTGTTCAGGAATGCCCATAAAAGCCTCATTCATTTTTAAGTTTTTTGTAAAAATCAGTCGCATTTTCCTGGGATTCTGTAAAAAACCCAGTCATGGAAGGCTAGGAAGGTGCTTTAATTACATTGTCGTTCTAAAATGACCCATGATTTTCAAATTAAAATGTTAACAAAATCTCGTAGGTGGTACATTAAAACCATTTTCTGCTTCAGAATCTGAAATAAAATGCAGGGCCAAAAATGTGTGCAGGACCATCCCCTTTCACTTCAACCTCTCTTGTTTCTATTGTGCGTGGTTATAGTAGTGATAACTTCGTAAAATTTAGTTTCAACAAGACTTTTTTTTTTTGGTAGAGATTCTCCGCTTAGTTACATTGTGCTTTGAATTCAAATATGTGTTGGTTTCACCAAATTCTRAATTAGTTCTACAAGCCTTTAAATAAGGTAAAGAAATGTCCTTGAATGGGAGATTGCAACAAGATCATTGCTCAGAAAACAAATGCCAAAGTGTTCATAATAACAGCAATTATATTTTGTTTTCTTTTATTTTGATTTGCTTTTCTAATCTGTCAGTTAAAAAAATTAAAAGCTTTTTCTGGTGGTTTTGATGCTGTTTCAGGTTTTACAAACTTACCATTTATTAGAAGTATGTGAGTGCATTCTAAAAAGAAGAGTAACTACTCAGTGGTGTTCCACTTTACTTTAACAGTAATTGTCAAATATTTCCTTTCTTTTTTTTCTCTGATGTTGCATATGGGATTTAAAATTATTAATTAAAAGGACATCCTTTGTTAGCTGCAAGAGTAGCCAGTAGAGCATAAGAAGATAAATTAATTGTAATTTGAGTTCTCTACCAGTCCTATATTTAGGAGTCTTCCCTGGGAAAAAATAATTTATTCAAGAGACAAAAGTAGATGAAATTTAGAGTCACAAATATTTTCTTAAGAAATATCATATATGAGGGGTGAATTTGAGAACAGGCTGTGATATTTGTTTAGTATTTGAACAGAATCTATCAATCTGTTTGTTCAGGCACACGCAGTGATAAGTTACTAAGAAATGCTGCAGCCTCTCCCTGGCCTCTTTTGTCTTGAGCTTTTGTCTTGTCTTCTTGATGCCCATTCTGAACCTCTCCTACAAATCAAAGGAACAGCAAGCATGCAGAGAAAACAGGGAGGCTTTCTGTTTCTGTTGAGACACCACACTAAAGTCCTGTGTGGCAGTAATCYCAGGAGTTATTCTTCTGTACTTGATGCAAAAGTCAGTGGGTGAGATACAGGACAGTTGTCTTTCTGTCAGTGACTTAGTGTCTCAAAAGCATCCCAACATATGCCAGGCAACTTCATATCCTAGAAAGTTTAGAAGAAAAGTATTATTTAAAGAGTTCTCAGCTTCTGAGGAAGAAGCACATCCAAACARTTTTGACTGTGCCATGAAATCACTTCTGAATCAAGAACACTGAAGTGTGCTAGTTCAGTTTTCAAACTGTATTTGAAATAGCATTTTCCAGAATGAGGTGGTACCTTGGCCTAAAGAACTACAGCTTGTGGGGAAGTCACTTTGCTAGTTTAGTCTCCCAGACTTGTAGTGGCCAGTTTTAGCAATGCAAGTTTGAAAATTTTGCCTTTATTCTATTCTATTTTTTTTTTGTTTAGGAAAGAGAGGGGGAAGAAGAGGTGTACATGTGTGTATTCCTTACTTTTTTTTTTCTGTTCCTTTGAATCCRTATTTTAAAATATGAAAATTACAAAGAGCTTACACCGTGAGGTTGATAGCTCTGTTGCCATCAGATTATATTTTAAATCAAAAAGCTCAAGATCAAAGAAGTAACATTATAATTAGTAACGAGATAGGTACTGACAGCTGGAAAATTGAAGCTCAGGCTATTTTAAAATTTGCTTTCCACGGCTGTAAGGTAGCCAGGTTGCTCTCTGACTTCCAGKGGAGGCACTTGTCACTGCTGGGACCTTTGCCCTGCTCCCATCTGTAATGACACACGGACGGAACTCCTCACAGGCAGCACTGTGCTGCTGAATTAAATGGCTCTGCTTTACACTGCAAGTTCAGTTCCACCTTCTGGCAGAAAAATGGGTATTGCTGAGATGTCCATTTATTTATTATTTTTAGAGTGTGCAGAGTGTGTAACATCCCACCCTAGATCCTGCCCTGGCCATCAAAGCTGAGGTTCTTCAGCACAGTCATGCCTGTGATCTTGGGTGGTGTGAGAGCACCGTGGCATTCATTGTTTTTGAGACTGGTGATACACAGGGTGCTTTAAATATTTAGACCATTTTGAAATTTGTGTATGCTGGAAGGCATCTAATTCTGTAGTGTGCCACATGACCTTCAGCTGCTTGCTATAATATTCAGCAAATAATTTGAATATCCTACACAGAAGACCACGAAAAACTTTATCTGTTGTATTTATTATGCAGTTTTATGACTCTCAGAAGCAGGCTTTACAACATGGTTCTGTTGTGAGTTCTTGGAYTCATAACCTGACTCTGATGAGTGTCACGTTTGTGGGGGTAGGTGAGGATTTCATTGCCTGTAAGGTCTGGTTTCAGATTTTGAAGGCAGCGGATTTACAAACGCTTTGGCTGCATCCTTCTTCCTGCGTCCGGAAGATGTGAAGGTTCCTGCCTGAATTATCGGCCTTGGTGTAGCTGTGTTGATTTACCTAATGGGCAATCATTCTGTGTAGCAGCCTCCCTGGAGACAGAGGCATTTCAGGTTCAGTAGTGGCCAACCATAACCCTGGAGCAACAGGGGAATTTACCTTTGCTGCAGAATAAATAGGGTTTCGATCAGTCTTGGTGAGCGAGACCATTGCACTAAGGCTTCTCTTATTAAAATGCCTTCATCTAGAGCAGATGCAGCAGTGCTGGGAAATTTTGGGGAAAGTAGTAATTCCCCTTCTCCCTGTTGTTGTTTTAAAAGCTTCACCCAGACTTGAATTRAGTAGAAAAACTAATTGCTTTTCATTTTAAAACTCGAAGCAAATCACAGGGGATCTAATTAAAATTCCGGTGTCTGAAAGGAAATATGCCATATACATCTGAAAAAGTAGTTGCTCAAAAATTAGCAGTATTTCTSTACCACACAGTGCAGGCTCAGAAGAGTTTGAACACCCACATACTTAATTTCAAAATTTAAAAACTGTCATTACCCAATTTGCTCAGTTACTCTGAAATTCTATTTCCATYATACCCAAAGTTCAAAGATTGATGAAGATATAAAAATGCAATGACAGTTCATTGCTTGTTTATAACAACATTGGGCAATGAGCTTTTCATTCAAGACTATCATCTTGACACAGCAGTTTATTGCCAGTAGAACTTGAAAAATAAGAAGGCAAAGACCAAGGTTCCCACCAAAGCTGGCAGCTTTCCTGCAAAACCAGGGAAAGCCTCCCTCCTGTTGCATCCCAAAATGCTCCTTCAGGTTTCTSATAGCAAGGGATTGGTGACCCTCAGCTAAGGCAGGGGCTCCTTTGGACCTGTGTGTTCATGCTCGACTGAATTGTTCACTTCTTAAATCCTCATAGCTTTCAGTGCTTCCTAGACTGGGACTGTCAAACCTCTCCATCTTCTCGTGCTTCAAAAGTAGCAAAATGGTTCTGGTTTTCAGCTGTGACCATAAGAATTAAAATAGGTACAAGCTCACCAAATGAAAGCACCAAAAATTATTTAGGTATTGGTTTCTGATCARTCTCTCCCCTCTGCACCTGGGATATGCTGGGAATGGGTTAAACAGTATTTAGTTTGGGATGAAGACTTGAAATGTGTTATATTAAACTGTGAACRTGTTGTTAGTCTTAACTAACAATCCAAAAGAAAAACAAGCCAAAGGAAAGCAAACCTGTTGCTAAAACTCTTTGTTTTTAATTGTTTGCTCTTGATGAAGCAGATTGTGGAGTGGTCTGGAATTCACTTACCTCTCCAGTTCCCTCATCACCCCATGATAAGTTACATCAGCTGGGGCTGGTTTAATCTCCACCAGCTGCTGTTTTCCCCTCGTAGACTTGCAGAGCAGATGGAGTTTGCTGACCTGTGCTGCACTGTGGCCATCCTTGTACCCCAGGAGGTGTCAGCCTGTTCCCCCTCTGCTCCTYCTCCCTCCCTGCCCTACACACATGCCAGGTGTGCACACCTTGCTCACAGAACTTGTGCAGAGGTGCTGCTGCAGAGTTTTGTGACTCATTTATAAAGCTGAAGTGTGAGGGAATGTTACCTTTAACTGAGCACTGTGCTTATATTCTGCTCCTGCACAGGGGAACAGCTAAGAGGTGTGTACAACTTGGATTGAAATTAYTGTGAAATTGAAATTAGTTATAAGTTTATAATGGTTAAGATGGTTTTGGACTGTTTATTTTTGTTTTCTTAAACAGGTAGCAGCCCCTTGGACAGTCCCAGGAACTTCTCTCCAAATGCACCTGCTCATTTTTCCTTTGTTCCTGCCCGAAGGTAAGGCAGGGCCTATTCTCTTTGGACTGGCAAGCAAATAATCTATACACTTTTATTTAGAAATGGCCTATGGGTTAGAACATTTTTGGTTGTGTTTTACTTTCTCTGATGTTTGCAATTTTATTTTATTTTAATTCCTTATGGATTACATCTGGGCAGCATCACAATGTATTAGGTACTTCTCAGAAAAAGATAAAAGTAAATTAAGCAGTTATTGCTGCCTAGGGAGGAAGCAACATTCTCCCAGACGGATGACAGGTAGGGCATAATTTAGTCACAGGGACATTAAAGTCATTCGTGACATTAAAGTCATAGTGACATTAAAGTCATTTGTGTTTAGGATAATTGTAACTTAGTTGTAGTCCTAGGTGCTGCTCTCACTGATATGTATTGAAAATATACTGATCTGTGCTTTAACTGACAAAGATACAAACACACCTTAAATTAGGTGTGCACAGCTCTGTGCCTTCATTCCCTGCCTTCTGACTGGCAGTGCCTCTCGAGTTTTCTCTGCTGTGTTGGGCATTGGTGTCAAGAGAACATTACTGCTCTAATGACAAAAATAGCTGGATAATTGAAATTGCAAATCCACAAGAACCTGGAGAAGAGCAGCACTGAGAGACCTGAATGTGGAGCTGTCATCTGTTCTGCAGCAAGTGCTGGACAGGTGCTGGTCATGCGGTGTATCCAACTACTGGAGAGAAATCTGAAACTACAGTGGTGGATTTGGTGTAAGGAAYAGGAGAGAAAGAATAGAGACAGCTGGGAAAAGCAGAGAAGTGGTGATTTGAATRTTGAATCCCAGCAGGTAGGCAGAAATGAATGATACAGAAAGTTACATTTTGTGAGAAAGAAGAAACAGGGAAATTAGAGTGATCCCAAGCAGGGTTTGTGCACTGGAGGTGGGTTATTAGATTCAAGTTCAGGGAAGGTATTTTGGAGTTGTTAAACTCTGCCTTGGGTGAAAAAAAAAACAGTCTGTGTTAAAATGATCAGAGAATGGAAAATGTGTGATCATCCTGAGAGGAAGAAAGTTTTCTGAAAAACTGTCAGATTTAGCTTGAGGACTAGTCCGAAACCTAAAACTTCAAAGAATAAAGGGTTAGGATTTGATGGAATAAGGTGCACCCTTTATCGGAACAGCAGGAAAATCCTGGAGCATTTCTCCATTGAGGTGATTTGCTAGAAGTCCTGGTGTCCTTAAATTGTGTTTGAAGTAGACTTTGGTCTTCTGGTCTTATGTAAGAAAAAGCYTTTTAATAGCACATGAAATGTTAGAGACTGGATATGCATTTTTCTCTTGCCTCAGAGGGAAAATAGTGCTTTACTTGCTGATAAAACAATTCAAATGGACTCACAGCATCCACCTTTGTTTTTAAAGCCYGATGTGGCTGTATTCAGTAAGATCTGTTGAMATGAAATGAACTTTTATCAGTTTTCACAGTATCTGGGGTATCTCACAGGAGTTCTGGACCCTGGAACACAGTAGAAAAGTTGCAGCAGAAACCATTGTCAAAACATAATTTTTAAACATCGTGTTTCAACCTGATGCTTCGGTATCACTGCTTTCTAAAAGTTCAGGCAGCAAATAAATRTTTTATTAATAAGACTCTGAAGAGTGCCCTTTCATACTTTTCCACTTTTTAAGCCTATTTTTTTAAGAAATAGGTGAATAAAGGTTAAGCTTGCCCTGTYGAGTACAATGGTTCATTTTAGAGTATGCATGTTCCTCTCTATACTTTCTCTGCCAGGGAAAAGAACACTTAAGCACTGCTTGTTTTAGAAACCTGTTTCTATTTTCTGCTTRCATTACACCCTGAATAGCTATGCCAGCAGTAACAACAGATACATGCTAGATTACCCCATGCTGGTATCAGAATAACTTCTATATGATGGAATTAAGGAATTGCAAGTGTGGTGCCAGAGAAATGGGTATTTCACAGTACCCTTTTYGTGGACGTTGTGTGGGGCTTAAGAGATGGCCCTTACTTCATTTCCTGCTGTYGCCATCACAGGAATTACTTGTTGCTGATTTTCTGCCTTTTATTACTGGTGTAATTTCTTAATTTATTATCATGTTTGGACACAGTTGGTGATTTCCATTCTTTCATTATAGCTCTGTGATGAGTTCTTTCTTGAGATGGAATAGGAAACTTGTTTGGAAAGCTTGTTATTGTAAAGTCACTACAATTTACTGCAAGATTGTCCTTAGTCTGACTTGTGATTAACCATAAATCCCTTATTGGATGYCCTTGCAATGATTGTGTCATAGCTRCAACACTGGCAGGAATTCTCCTGCTGGAATAAGGAAATGTGTGGTTAATTCTGCTTATTTCACTAAAACTGATTTTGGAGGAGTACCACTAACATAAGATGAAGTTTTTTTTTCATAAACCACATGCATCTTTTACTGCTCCCTCTCTCATAATAATTGTACGATTTTTTCCACACAGCCATGGACACAGAGCAGACAGGTAATGTGTATCCCATTGCTGCTATTTGTGTGTGTGAACTGTGATTCTGTGCAGCTCAGCACGTGCCCCTAACAAGTCCATGCTGTAACAACCCCATTTAGGCATTCAGCTTCTAGACTTTGTAATAGAAACAGAAAATCTTTACTTTTTGGCTTAAAATGATAAACAGGTAGTGCTCTGGAGAAGMTGTGTTGTTTTTCTAGCTCCTTGTTTGAAATTGCTTCTTCATGAAATAGCATTTAGCTGCCATAAAAACACCTCCTTAATTAACTAATTAAAATGTCATTTTAGAGGCAAAATTTGTTGTTTGCATGTCTTTGTTGTGCTAGCTGAGGGTCTATAATAAATAAAAACCCTAAAGATTTCTTTCCARGTATCTTACCCTGAAGTAATATTGCATGTTGTCTCTCTAAAAATATGTTTATTAACAAATCACTGAAGTGGCTTTGAAATGTTTTACATAAATGTGGGACGATTTCGCTTTTAAAGTCTTTTTCCCTTCCTTTGATTTGGAAGATTTTTGCTCTTGTCCCACTTCTTTCTGCTAGAGTAGAGCTGATAYGTGTGTCCTGACTGCTTAGCACATTGCTTGCCTTGATTGCATCAGCAGAAAATAGCCCGAGCATGAAGGGGTGYGCTGGARTTTTCTAATCGACAAAGATAGTTTMTTTTAACTTGATCAAAATGAAAGTTCTGAAGTTATTTCAATAGGTAATTCAGTAAAAATAGGTATTTCATTTAGGTAATTCAGTAAAAAAGTAATTAAACTTTGCTTTTGCAAGTTATGAGTGATTTGTGCAGCACCTGAGTGTTTTGCTTTGGGACTGAGGGTCCAAAGTGAGGTTGAATCATTGACCTAAATATTTCCCCRGTGCCCCTGTGTGTTACAAGAAGCTGAATGATCATTGAAGTTTGGTGTTCARTCACTTGCCACAGCATGCAACAACTCTGTAATGCTGATAGTTATTGTTTTTCWGGGTTAAGAAAGGATTTCCATGTGTCTTGAAATTATTTTGAAATTTTCTTTTACATTTAATCRTCTTGCCAGAGAAAACACCACCTTTTGCTAAATGGGGTTTAGCTGTAACACATGCATGCAATAAAAATCTGCACCACAAACTTATTATTTTTTTTAATGCATGAAGCATGAGTCTTTTAAAAACTCTGTTGACATAATATTCTTTCAGTGATGTGGAACAGTGGGTTTATTTCCCTCTCATTTTAAGATAGATGGCAAAGAGTGGTGTGTATCAGTGCCTGAAAATAAAAGGAACTAGAGCTGGAAAAACTGTAAACAGGGGTTTTTGTCTTGGTGGGCACYGAACTTTTTTCTGGAGATGAAACTTCATGGGTATGGATTGTGGGATAAGAAAAATTGCTGCGAAGGTAACAGTTGAGGTTTTTATAATCACTTTTTCAGACCTGTACCAAACATCCTATTTTGCAATGCATTTGCATAAATGCACTTKTATCCATGTGTACCAACCACCCCCCACCATACGTTCCAAAGCAAGTTAGAACAATAAACTGTTCTAATTCACCTTCATGTTATGACCAGTAACTGATAAYCTACTGCAAGAAAAAAACCCAAGCAAATGGAAACTGTTGTGAGAAAGAGACTTTTTAACATGTTTTTAATATGCAACAGAACATGGTTGTCCATGAAGGACACAAAAGGCATAAAATTAGATCAGAGACAGAAGAAGTGCTGTGAGACTGAGCTGAATGTAGTTCAGTTTCCATCCTCACTGAGGTCCAGTTTGGAGGAAGAAAAGGGTTTCAAGGAGGGCGACACTGATTCTTCTCAAAGCTTTTGYGCAGTTCCTCAATTCCTCAATTTTGACACTGGCAAAATAAGACATTTCTGCAGTATCTCCACAATGTTTTGGATGTTTTCCCTGAGGGACATTGGGATGTTTATTTGGCTGCAATAGGGAAATAGCTACTAATGTTATATTGACTGGAGGAGAGAGGACCCTGGGTGAGATTTCAGTGATTTATGCCTGTATTTTGGGTGGGCCCCTTGGCTCTGTTCCTATCTGCTGTTGTGGGTTTTATCTCCCAGCCATGCCAGGCGATGTGCTGGGCAGAATGCCCTCTGACTAGGTAAACAAATTAATCTGCTTTCATCTGATTCTTGATCTAATGTGATTTTTTTTGTCCTCGATCTGAATCTTCATTTGGAAGACAAGGAGCTGCATAAATAATTATGTTAGGCATGAGTGTCTTTTTCAAAGAAGTTTCCAAGGAGCTGTTTTWATTTGTCTGCTTTAGAAACTCCAATTTTTGTCCAAGTACAAAGCATCTACTTTCTGCAGGATTCTGGTGCCCCTTTTCTTTATCTTTTCCAAAGTCACCTAGTTTTGCTTTTAAAACTTGCTCCAACTGTTTTCCCACAAATGTGATTGTMAATAGGATACCTGATTTATCTGAATAACTCAAGACATTAATAAAAGCGTGAGGTTAGGAGATGCAGAGGAAAAAAWTGCTTATTTCTCTGAAGAATTGGCCTCAGTATGTTCCTGACTGTAATTTCCCTTACAACTTTTCCCCAGGACGGATGGACGCCGCTGGTCCTTGGCCTCCCTYCCTTCATCTGGATATGGAACAAACACTCCCAGTTCAACAGTTTCAGTAAGTGACACARACTTTTCCGAGCAATTCAGTTTGTACAAATACACCCTAACAAATCAGCTTCTGAGTCTCTACTAAAATACTGGATCTTTCTTCATTGTTTTGCTAACATTATTTAATATACTAATTATTTCAAAAATTATTTTAATTATTGGTTCTGCTGCTTYTTTCCTCCATTTCCCAGCTCCTATCATCTTGCACTTTGCCTTCAGCATTGGTGAAATCCCAGTGCAGCACTTGGCTTGAGTGATCATTTGAGAGGCCCAGAGTCTCCAAAGTGGCAGGACTCAGAGATAGTGCATAAATACCTTTCAGTTCTCAGCTCCTTGTAACTGGGAAATGAAACTCTTGTCTGCTTTCAAGAACTTAGTCTGAAACCCTTTGCTATCAGGCTAGCAGAAATAAAAACTGATAAGTCACCTCTGTTATTCACCTCCAATAAATTGACTCTCCTAATGAAGCTTTTCAGTTCTTACACCCCATCTTAGGAAGGCTGGCTGTAGTTTGTTTGATTTCTGTCAGTAATACCACTGAGCTGCCTGCACCACCTTAACCCTTGTAACTCTGACATGCACCCTAAAATGAATCTTACTCTGCAGTTTAAATCAGCCAGGTGTTGTGGTTATCCCCACAAGAGCCTTGAAAAGACGAGCATAGAAATATAAGAACTAAAAAGGCTGCTTGTACAGACTCAGTGTCACTTGTATGGGTGTTGTGGTGTCTTCAGCTGTGTAGCAATATCTCCCTGCCTCTTTCCCTAACACTGATCATTTGGGTTTGTGTGAATTATTTAGAGTACRTTCCTAATAATTGTAACACCTTCATTAATTAGGACTCTCTACTCTACGTTATGCAAATCTTACACTGTATCATTGTTCTCCTTGTGAACTGTTCAATGTTCATCTATAAACCTTCTAGTGCCTCTCAAACACAGCTTTATCAGTTTCTTCGGAGGTCAGTGTTAAACTCACTCTATATAGAAAGAGAAGAAATTAGGTCAGAAATTTCCTTTTAGTATAAATTGATGTGATTAAAATTTGATTTTGAAATGTTAGTCTTATGCCTGTAACTTCATTTTCTCAGACACATTCTTGCCAACTGTAGTTCACACAATTTCTACCATCTGTTACGTTTTGAACTTCAAGACAGTTGTTTTCTTGTTGAATTTGKGAGGTTTTTTTTGGTGTCCCAAGAACGCAGGTGACTTGATTTCAGTGTGGGTGCAGATACGTGGGCAGGAGCACAGAAAAATGTGGAATGATAATGTTTTCATTATCAACATGAAAAAGATGTTCCTGGTTTCACTGCTACACATAGTTATATATTCAAGGATCTAAGAGCAGCTGTTAAAAGGGGCTCTGCTTTGGCTTTTATAGTCCAAAGTTAAATCTTTATGAGCATAATCCATGTCTAAGTTCTCTTCTGGGAATGTGGAGCAAGTTCAGTTACTTTCCATATGGCATCCAAATAGTTTGATCATTGGTAGTCACAGCTTCCAAGATGCCACCTTTGGAGGCCAAACTTCAGTTTTTCAAGAGTTTATAGTCTGACCAGACTTCAGGTGGATGTCCATGGTGAGAGCAAAAGTAACAACCCCAAAAATGTGTTGGAAGAATCAGTTCTTGGTTTGAAATCAGGACATCAAGACTGCTTTTAGAAAGTTCTCAGCTTTCTGGCATAGGAAATAAAGCATATTTGTCTTTTGTCATGTTTCCAGAAATGGCTAGATCATTTTGATTGATGTTTTCTCATGAAAAAAAACCCAAACAATCCTACAAATCTGAGATASACATGTCACATAGAAAGCATCAGTTCAAATGGTAATTTTTCAAAGTGTAAATAACAGGGAGGTGTAATGAGAAGCATAAAGTGAGTCATAGACCTGAATTCACCTTCCTGCAGGAAATAGGTTGAAWCATGTAATTCCAAGACCTTTATTTTTTTTTTTCTAAATGATTTAAGTTTCTCATCTCTAGTCCTTTTGCTGCTTCAGTGTTACAATCTAGAAAGGCATTGAAATGGGCTGTTTAGTAAGTAGTGATGCAATTGTTGGAGCTATTAAACCTGGTATTACATTTCTAAGCCAATCCTATTATCGCAGCATTTCCCAGATTAGAATTAATTTGAATTGATCCGCATAACACCTCTAAGGTTGATAAGCAGTGTTATTCCTGCCTAGACTTTGAAGTGAGAGGTAGTGGAAGGGYTTGGCAAAAGGACACAATGAATCAGTGCTGCAGAATTTAACTGAATTTTGGGATTCCATTTCAAATGATCAGTGCTCAAGAATGTGTTTCTTTCTGGAGCACAATAGAAGGGAGGTAGTAGACCTTTGTTCTGGTGTGTCAGTGGGAAATGAACTGTCCAGGAGGGCACTGTCCCTTCTGTGTCACCCTGGTTGAGTTTTGATACGAAAACAAGAGCTGACCCTCATCTCTGTGGTCATASATCACCTGCTCTACCAATCTACTGAACAAACCACAGCATTTACCCAGCCTGAGGTCAGTGAGAAACTGTAGATTCTGCTTTATTTTTTGCTTCCAAATGAGGTATGACTCTTCAATAAAAATCAAACCGCATTTACCCTTTCTGTACAAAATGAGGAAGACCGGACATATCAGCAGACCAATACTGAAAAAGCTGGAGAAGACCTTCTCTCAAATTAGGTGAACATAAAATAATCATTTAGATGGGCCAATAAACAATCATTTTTCAGCAGTTAATCTGCTATTCAGTTTCTAGATGCAGAGTTAGTTTACAAGCTGCTGTAGTATAACTCTTTTTTTTTTACTGGAGAAGAGTTGGCTAATTCTGCATGTGTAATTAAGACACCAGGGGCACATTTGTATTAGTCTGCTGCAAATATTGAGTAGTGTGATGTGATTACCTGAAAATCAATATGTCAGAAGTGTTTCACTTTGCTTTCATGCTTTTTCATTGAAAGGTTGKACTCTTTAATACTGCTAGAGAAGCCCTTGGCAGAGAAAAGTCCATGGTCTTTATCTTCAGGGTGTTCATTAATTATACTCTGGAATTCTAAACTTTGTGATCTGATTGCTTTTAGGGAGAGAAAGTTGAGGATTTTGTTGGGCCAGCCATGTGTTGACTAGCACTGCTTCCCCAGCGATTTTGCTGTTGGRAAACATAAAGTTTTTAATGATTTTTCTAGATTATAAGTTTTGATTTTTCTTTTTTCTAATTCAAGTAACTATGTGCTAACTTCCTTAATTTGATTTGAATCAGACATGTGTTTGCAGTGCCAGAACTTGGGTATCTGCTAATGCAGATTTGTAAGATGATGTCTTCAGTACTTCCTGCTCTGCTGCAGGATCTGTGTTATTCACCATGAACAGGATTTCAGCTGCCGTGGAACTTTTTCTTTGAGGTTTTTTCAAAGGCAGGTTCTTCTTCCTGCTCTTTGTATTGTGGAAGACGCAAAGAAAGACATCAAAGAAATCTCTGAAAATCAAAATAGGATTTGCATAATTCTGTACTTAAGGGAGACAAAATAATAATAATATGTTTATAATTGTTGGCATAAGCACTTTGAACAGCAGAACAGCTGTGGGCAAAGGGGCAAACACCCACACTTGTCTTGGCTTCAGTGTGAATTAGACAGTCTGGGTGACCATCACTGTGTGGACACTGAGCTGGAGGTGACTTCCCAACAAAATCCCTCCACACAGACCTGCCTGAATGGAAATKTTGGAAGTGGTGGCTTCCAGTTCCAGGCAGGCTTGGGAAGTTTGTGGACATCCCAAGGCTTTCAAGGGGGTTCTTTACTGTRAATGCCTCTGTGCAGTGCAGTGGGAGCAGATCTGGGATCTGGAGCCAATTAAATTTTTATCCAAGAATAGGGTCTTTAGGTTTCTAAGCTCTTATGTCACCCCATTTTCTGTTGCTTATAATACTTACAGTAATTACACCATTTGAAACAGATGCATTTAATGTGACTTGTTAATCTCAGATTTGTTGGTTGATTGGGTTTTTTCCCTCAGAAAATGTCAATCCAAATGATCTAGCTATATGGCAAGAGACAGATATGCTTTCCCATGCTAGGTAGGTGAGTTAAAACTTTGGTCATATATGTTGTRTCATGTATAATTCCCTCCTACCAATACTTCTGATATTGGGATGTGGTGCTTCCAGTCTGAGTGAGGGTTATTGTAGMAAAAGGAAAAGTTTTTCTGCTGGAACAGTGCACATAATTAATTTCATCAGATAATAAGGAGCTGTGGAACTTAGGTCAGGGTGATGTTTTTAATAAGGCCCACTGGTGTTATTCAGTGCTAGTCTGATTATTCAGCACCTTTCTTTTTTTCTTTTTCCCTTTTGTTTTTAAAGAGAATTTTTAATTTATCCTTACATAATATATTTTCTTACTTCTGTAAAATGGAAAGGGGCACTGAASAATCACACAAAGAAATACATTTGTTGGTTGACCTTCAGCTTTTTCCCCTGGAATGTCTAACTTTGATGTTATTAGCATTTCTCACAAATATTTGTTTTAATCTCAGGTTTTATGAGTTTCACAAATTAAAACAGTTTCATGTTTGTTATTATCACAGGTTATATGTCATATAAATGCATCAACTTATTTGCAGAAGAATAAGCTAACTCAATAATAAGAAACTCTGTTAATATTAAAAGGAAGTCAGATGCTTTATTATTGCGTCCCTGGTTAGAGAAGAATCCTGATGGGTAATGAAAAGGAGAACTAAAATCCTGACTATTTACAATGGCAATTTTTAATGAGAGCCAATAACCAGCAGAAAACTCTTAGGTCTACACAGGTCCATAGCATTCTGCATGCCAGTGAAACTCCYGAGCTGAGAGAGCATGAGGGAAAAGGAAAGAAAGTTGCTCACCACTCCAGGAACCTCCTTGTCCTTTCCAGAGTAGTGCTGGTACTCACGTGCCTTCCTTTCTGTCTCCTGATGGTGAATTATCTGCATGATCAGCTGTGCTGGTTCCAGAATCAGATGCAGTGGTTCCTTAGCCCTCTCCCAAAGTTTTCCTGATCTCACCAGCTCTGTTGTTGAATGTGAGGGTTGGCTTAGCCTGATGGGAACAATAAAAAGAGGCACCTGGTCTGATAAATAGCTTTCTTTTCYGCTGGAGTGCTCAGTGTTTGGCAGAATCCTCTTCCATTCATTAGCTGACCCCTATGCATGCGTTTAGTGCATTTCTTTTCTGTATTTTTTTCTGTACTCAGTCATCATGCTCATCTCAGGAGAAGCTGCACCAGCTGCCCTTTCAGCCCACGGCAGATGAACTTCATTTCCTGACAAAGCATTTCAGTACCGAGAGCATCACTGATGAGGAAGGGCGCCACTCTCCAGCCTTGAGGCCTCGATCTCGCAGTCTCAGGTGAGCTTTGGGTCGTTTGKTGAATTTTTAAGATGTTGGACATGTGTACTGCATTTCTATCTATGCTTTCAGRTCTGAGAATAATCATTTGTGGTTGCTGTGTTGCATGGTTTTGAAACTGTTTTAATCAACGTTTAAAGGGATTTTTTTTTTCTCACTTTTGTTACTGTGGTTTTGGATTGCAAAGTGGTTGGTATGCTCTGCTTTTGTATTTTCACAATAACTCCAGGAAAAMGTGATCCACAAGTGTCTCAAGCTAAATGCATAGGATGTAGATTTCCTTTAGCGAAATTTCTTCTCAGAATTCTGCTACAATAACATAAGGATGTGGTCATAGCCACTTCTAATGGCTTCTCCGGCCGTGTTTGTGAAGGGGTGTGAAAACCAGAGTAGATAAAGTCAAAACCTTAAATGGAATTGCACCCCAGAGCARTTTTGTAATAGCACTGAAAACATTTCTCCTGCATTAGTAGTTGAATATTTTTACTGTTGCTGTAGGGAACTTGTTGTTCGAAGATAACTATCCAGGGTTATTTCCTTTTGTAGTTGTTTTTTCCATGTACAAAACCAGAAGCAACTAGAAGTCCATCTTTCACAGAATTACAGAATGGCTGAGGTTGGAAAGGATCTCTGGAGGTCATCCTGTCCAAAGCCCTTTTCAAGCAGACTGCCCAGGGTCATGTCCATATGGCTYCTGAATATCTCCAAGGACAGAGATTCCACAAACTCTCTGGGCAAACTTTCTTGCAGATCTTTAGCAATTATATGGAATAAATGCACAAGCATTTTGTATTATGGCAAAARCTTTAAGTTTTGCTATGCCTTTAGTGCTGGACCAAGGGAATGACAGACTGGGTAAAGTGTAGACACACCTTGTGAAAAAAAAAAAAAGGGTTGAAGGAGGTGAAGTTTTCTTTCACCTACGGGTGTCAGAGGATAGCACCTTTAAATTAATGGACAATATTCAACAACTCTGCCAGCTGGAAATGGTGAATTGGTGTGCCCAGCTCAGGGCCTGGGTTGGGATTTGTAAAAAAGTAAATCAACCAGGCCAGGATAATAACAAAATCCATGGTGAATATCACATCATGGCAGAGCTGACCTTCCCTGATTATTTGTAATTATTTGTAYGTTCTGAATTGGGCTGCATGGTAATTGCATGTGGACCTGCTCAGTGTAGTTCCACAGTGATTTACAGGAGCAGGTGAGTACTGTGGGGACACACAGCACACTCAGCCAGCGCCCTCCTCGCTGCCATGGAGCCAAAAACTGATTAATTACACATTTGTACTGAATCCCTTGGAACAATAGCCCTCCTTCAGCCCTGGTGCTGCCCCTCTTAACTCCAGCTCCTGCTGAGTAGTGTAACCATAGTGGTACTGATTCTCTGGAGGTGAGACAGCTGCTGTAGTTAGGTATCACACACTGCAGTCATTATTGTCCTTTAACACAGGTGTTGTCCTGCCATAGAAGACACTTCTGCTAACACCAGAATGATACACACAAACGTGTGAAGAGCCCAGTTTTATTTTCTTACTTGTAAATATGGGTTAGCAGTTTGCAGAGAATTTTGCCTCTGTGAGCCRATTTGAAGCASACTTACMGTGGAGCAGGTTTATAATTTGTGGAGGCACGAGATTAATTCAGTGTGTTGTATAACTGATTAATCTTTTTCCTTTCTTGAATACTTTTGCTAGCCCTCCCTGATTTTTAGTGTGGTAATGGCCAGCCTTATTGGTATTCCAAAGCTTAGAATGAATTTAAYTTTTTCAACTCACTGTGCCTCATTTGGTTTTCATTTTGCTTATTGCCAGCACTGTGATGCTGTGTGACTCTAAAGCACCCTCGCCACCACCAAGCATTCATGATGGCCCTTGCACCTCCAAGGAAAACTGATCAATCCAACCAAGTGGAGCAATGTTTGCAGGAGCAAATACCTTCTTGGACATAGGGCAGCCTGTGCTTGTAAACAAACAAGTACTGAAATAYTGAAATATGTGCAGACCAGGCCTTGTTCACTGCACAAAGCTTGCTTATTTATTTGCCCATACCTTAGAGTTGTTAGCTCACTTGGTGAGAATATATTTTCACTTACTTAAAAAAAAAAGCTGAGAACAGCTTTTCGTTTTCAATGTCAAATTTAATTAAGCAGTAATTTCCTGAAATGTATTTTTTCATAAACATTCATTGGTCTTGTTTGATCAGCTTTAATGAAAYGCAGACGAACAAAACACATCAGATGTTTCCCTTAATTGGTAGCCATGGCTTTGTAATTTAAAAGATGGTCTGATTGTTAACGTGTATTTATTTTTCATCCTATATCAGAGCAGTCTTACATCTCTTTTTGAGAGAGGAACTGGCATTTTGAGATCTCACTGTCAAAWGCTGGGACTGTTTTTTTGTCTCTGTAACCCAAGTGTTATTCTTTTTTAGAAGTGTCAGATGATCTTTTTATGCTCCTAGGTATAGAATATTGTCTAGGTGTAACTTTTGGAAAAATATACTTCCTTCTTTGGCTAGAAATGTAGAAAATGTAAAATTTTTTTGTACCCAGCTGCAAATGTTCTGTTCATACAGAGCACTCTTAATGATCAAACTGGTTGATAAAACTTAACAGATTGTGCAGTCATGGAGGGTGGCACTGACAGGTTGGTAGTGTGCCTTGAAGATACTCATCTTGTATTTAATCATGGTTTATTTGAAATGCCCTGAATTTCTGCCCTGAAGAACTCGCACTGACTCTTTCCCAGCTGCTTTCCTAATCAGGAAGGGGGGAATGTGAGACCAGTGCAGGAGTGCAAAGGTGTGATGTCCTTTTAAAGCTGCTTGCAAAATCCAGGAGCCTGTTCTGTCCTGTGTCTCAAAAAGAGCCAATTCTCACCTGCTCMCTCAAAGAACATATTTCCACGTGACCCACCTCTTTTGGTGCTTGTACTGTCTTCAGTAGAAGAAAATATTTCTTTATTACCTGTAGAAGTAGTTCCTAAATATCACCTCTCAACTGTTCTCTTTTGTTTTTGGTAATGCAACCTTTCAAATCTTTCAAGCTGTTGACCAACAGAGAGATCCCCAGGCTACATTTGCTTTGTTTAGAGCAATCCTGGGCTTTACCTGAACAAGATCTGTTCTYCCTGGAGTGAAATGCATGAAAAGTTGTGAATTCTTGCACTAAACTTGGCATCGTTACTCTTTTTAAGTTAGAGAGATGCTGCCTTCCATCTTTTCCCAGTTCTCTTGTCATCTTTAGCAGTTGCTCACACGTGGGAATGTGTGGAGAATGTCAGAGATAAAAGTAGAGTTAACTAATAAAGACTTCCTCAGGAGCTACCTTTGTGCAGTCACTCAGCCCACCAATCTGCCCATTTTTCTTGATCTCTTTTTTGTGTTTSAGGGTAATGTTGTCTAGGGAAAAAGGGCTGGAGATTGTTGCAGTGAATCTTTGTCTAGTTGAAGTAGATGAGATCATCCTTAATCAAATATGCTTCTTCATCTCTTGGCTGAGTTGTGCTTTTTAAATGCAATCTCCCAACCTGATTTTCAGCATGCTGGATCCTGCCAATAAGAATATACAGACAAAACTCTTAAAAAATGGCAAAATCTGCCGGAAAAGACTTCTGATGATAAACTGCCCAAGAAGGAATAGGTGCTGTGAAACCACAGTAGCCTTCATAGTCCATTTTTATCTTTCACCCTGCAGGTTTTGGGGCTCTCTCATCTCAGTGCACTTTAGAGGCAGCTTTAACCACTTGAGTAACCGTGGTGGGTTTGTCACTTCATGCTGCTGCTCTCAAACAGCCACAAGCTGTGAAGCAGGGATTCACACAGCCATAGATTTGGGGAGGGATAATAATTTGATATTYTGCAGCATAAGGCATCTGTTCCTTCTGAAAACACATTCTAAGTGCATTACAGATRATGTTGGTCTCCTTGTTTTCTCTCTCAAGACAGTGAGTCCTGTGGACTTGATTTGAGAAGGTTCTTCAAATTGATTGGTTTTAAATTTATTGACTTTTGGGTTCACTCACTGTTTTCGTGGTTTTCTGTTATGAAGAAACCAGAGTATTCTTATTTGTCCTTTGGTCCTGCTCATTMCTCCGACTTCCTGCTTTCATTCTAAAGCAGTCTCAGTCTTTGCTGGCCTGAGTAAAACCCCTGAAATATTGGAAAGAGCACATTGCAGCCCCTGCTGCTGGGGGAGTTTTCTGACTTCTAGTGTTAATGTGATTTTCGTTAGCTCTCAGATTTAAGTATTTTATTTCTTGGGAGAAGAGGAAGGCTTATCTTTAGCAGAAGGCTTATCTTAATGTCTACTTCATCCAACTTCAGCTCTCTAGTTTTCACATTCCTTATTTTGTGTGTGTGGAAATGACAGAAAATTAAGGCCTGTTAGTTTTAAGTTTCCTGTGAGAGCTGATTTTGGTCATGTCTTGTAAATACAACCTAATTAAACCTTTATGTGCTGGGTGAAAACAGAGGGAAGCACAGTGCTTTTAGCTTCTCTGCTTTTTTTCTAGTAATACAGCTGTCACACTGAAGGAAAAATTACGTATTCATAAACATCTTGGTTTTATTTAGTCACACTTAAACTAGATTTTGTAAGATTTAAGTTATTGCTATAAATGTTGCTCCTTGAAATGRCTGTCTATAAGCTGTTTTCACTTTAGAGCATCAGCTAAGGACRCATGAGTTTTGACAAGTTGAAGGCAACAGAAATCTTTGTGGGAGATGGATATCCCTGAAAATCTACCACCACATTGTCTCATAAAGCGGAGGGAGCATGAAGAAGGGGAAAAGAGCAGTTTTTCATTCTGTTATTAAGCTTAAGGGGACAGATATTATTCTTCCAATGTCTGCTCTGCTGAAATGAAAAACTTACTGACAATAATCATTCCTTTGACCTACCTATCTGCACCAAGAAAAGGGAAGGAGCCTGCCTTTTGTCTTAAAATGTTATGCACGTGCACAGCATGTGTCCTCTGTTTTGCAGAAAATGATCTGTTTCTTTGTGACGCCTGAAGTGTTAGACCAGTTTAGCGCAGTCTGTGAAATTTTTGGTGCTGGGTAGCTGCGTGAAGCTTTTGCATTTGAAAAGATGTCATGCCAGTAAAATGTATTAAACTCCTTTTGTCTTTTTTCTAAATTCTGTTAYGTTCTCCCTTGGTGGCATTCAGTTATCTGCCCAATCCTTGTTTCTTTTTCACCTGGTTGTGTCCCRGAGGTGCTGTAAAGTGCCCAGCAGTGCTTGGCAGACAGCCTTTGGTTAGGTAGCCAGTTATCCAACTAATTAGTTCCTTGGTTTTCCAAGCTAAGGATCAACACTAAAAATTATGGTGCAGTATATTATGTGGCAGTGTTTTATAGTCAGCTAGACATTTAATTTGACCTCGGATATTGAGCAAATTTAATTTTGGATGACAGTGTGAGCCTTGATCTGAGGTTTTATCCAGAGTTTTTTGGGTGCTCTGTTGTTTTAGTTGGTAAAAAGGGGCATTGATGAGCTTTCAGAGGTGAGAGACAAAACTGCAAATGCCTAAGGAGGGATTTTAAACGTTTGCTTTCTTGCCAATTGGTGTGAACAGAGATTGTTTTGCAAAAAAACAAAAGCAAACCCAATAAATTCTCCTTACATCATGGTTCTCCCTAAGGAAATGCTACATCTGCTGCCAGGACAGCTCAAGTRGCTTGATTTCTGCATAGCTCTTAATTTCCTGTGTCCATATGAATAAAGTGCCTTGAAAGCAAAAGGCAAAATCCCTCATGTTTTATTATAGCCCTAAGACAGCAAATACTTAAATATGTGCAGATTTTAGTGTTGAAATGAAATGGAAGTATGGATGTGCCTCAGAATTTCTGGGTAAGTATCAAAAGGCTTATGTATGCTTGTAATTTACACCTCACTTAGATCACACAGAGAAAAATTACGTTAGAGAAAAATAAATTCTTCAATAACTGTGTTCACCAAGTCCTTCAGCTCCATGTGAAGTACCAGTAAACAAATGTTGTGTTTATGTCGGCGTGTTTGGTCTTAAAGAAAAAAGRATAAGGGTAGGAGGCTAGATGTGCACGGGAATTTGCTCATAAGTCTGCAATTTAAATGTTCTTAGCCTTCTGTTTAATCATGTCATACATATGAATATAAATGTAAGTTTCTTTTTAAAGATAATTCTCCTTGATTAAAAATAGCTATCTACCAAGCTAAGGGAAGTTGATGAAAATGTCTTTTTACTTGCTATTCATAACATCCAAATCAGTTTTCTTCTCCTTCAGCATRAGGATTCAGTGACAGATTTAATCTGAAGTGCATTTTCCTCAAGATAAAGGATAAACAGTAATAAAAACAAGACATGATGTAATTCATAGAATTTCAGTAAAAGGCATGAAAAGAGATTGGTACTGCTCTAGTCTGTGAGCCAATGAGTTAAATTTTCTTTGAATTGTTAATATATGTTGCCAAAAGAATGTTTTTCCTCTAAATAGGTTAGCAACAAGGTAGTAACTGTAATGCATTCCAAGTTTAAAATGCATTTATTCCATTTAGAGAGATTCATTTCATCCTTCACTAGAAAGTTTGAACTCATTTGAGATAAAATTGTGTTTTTTTCTGACATAGAGTATTTTTAGCAGTATTTAGTACTCTTAAAATCATCAAGACATCTAAGATGCCAAATTATTGAAGCTCTTGCTTGTCTTGAACGTTGAAAGAAGGGAACTGGAGAAATGAGATGCTGCAGGCGATCTGTAGCTGGGGATTATCTGCATTACCTCATCCTCTGTCCTCAGTGGCAGTGTGAGTCAGAGCCCTGCACACCATCAGATGTGATGAAATGAGATGCAACCCTGCTTTTAAAAAACCACCCAAACAGTGATATAAATGCAGCTTGTCAAGATTTAGTGCCCTGGATTTTTGGTGTGCCTGGAAGTTTCTTGCTAACCCATACACAGATGAGTRTGGATCCGTGGTGTATTAATCCAGCTTTCATAAAAGTACTCTCCCTGCTGCCTGTGGTGTTTTTATATAAGATTTAGCTGAATGACAGTGATCACACATTCCTCCTCTTGTACAGTATCCTTCAAACAAAGTAAAACAAATAATCTCAAGTCCCTCATTTCCTATTGCCCTGCTSCCTTCTGGCACTGGAGACTCCAGAGCTCACCGTGRTTTSTTTTGGAGCAGRGCTGCTCCTGCTGCCATGGAGGACAGTGGCAGAAAGAGGGGAATAACAAATGTGTCTGCAATAAATGCATTAGGGTTTTCAAGCTCCTGTGTTAGGATTTTCATTCACTGGAGATAGGGGGAGTTCTGCCAGAGACAGGGATATCAGCAGGTGAATCCAGGCTGCCATTGTTGCCTGGATCTTCCCTGAAGTTCAGCATCTGCACATTACTGAAATGACCTCAAAGCTTTGGAAGGGCTGCAGTCAATGTGGCASCATTATGACCAGTGCTGGGTTTTGAAAGGTTTTGGTGTGCTGTCTGCAAATGATAACAKAATTTCTTTTCTCCTCCAGCCCGGGTCGCTCTCCAGTTTCCTTTGACAGTGAAATAATAATGATGAATCATGTGTACAAAGAAAGGTTTCCAAAGGTAAAGAATCGCTTTTTGAATAATGCATTCAATGAACTTGTGCCCAAGCTCAGAAATAATTTGTAGTGCTTGTTGGAGAAGGAGCCCAGCTCTGACATCTCATTTCCAAGCAGTGAAGTTTGCTGAGAGTTTGAAGCTGCCTCCTCATCTTCATATGTTAATTCTATAGTAGAAGAAATAGATTCAGTATACACAGAGATCACAGTGGAAAAGGCTGAATTGTTTTTTTTAATATGAATTTCATGTTTGCTAAATTTCTGATATCTTCTATTGGCATAATAAATTCTCACAAGAGTGAGAAGAAGAGCCATGCTGTGGCTTTTTCAAAGGCTGAGTCTTCAAATCTGTGGAAGCAAGTTAAAAGTTAACATCTCATTGAAAGGAGTGGGGAAGATTGTGTATCCCACAGCTGTCGATGTGGCCGTTCCTTCCTGTTCCACCAACAGCAAAAATAGATGTTTCTCTGGAGACAGGATATCAGGGCTTACRGTGATAGAAATGCCGTATTTATTGCTTGGGGCAATGATTTTCAGCTTCCACAGTCTTGTCTAAAAGTTCTGAAAACTGCCTCACATCTCACATCCTTACTCTGGAGACCCAGGGAGGAATACAGCCTCAGGACCAAGATATTTTTATGGTCATTTACATTTTCAGAAAGCGTGTTTTGATTAATTTTTGTTGTTTGCTCATGTGAACCTACCTTTTGCCTACAATATGCTATCTTTATTCTCAGAAAAAACACTACTGTATTTTGGAATATCTTTTAAGCCTCGWGCAGTTTTGAATTGCAGATGTTACTTTAGCACCCTACTTGTTTATGCTTTAAGGTTAGTAAAATTTAGGAGTGATTTCTCTTTATTCTGCACTTTTAGGCCACGGCACAGATGGAAGAACGGCTGGCTGAGTTTATTGCCTCGAATGCTCCAGAGAACGTGCTGCAATTAGCGGATGGGGTCCTAAGTTTCATTCATCATCAAGTTATTGAACTGGCCAGAGATTGCCTAGATAAATCACGTGAAGGTCTTATTACTTCTCGGTACTTTTATGAGCTGCAGGAAAACTTAGAGAAACTTCTCCAGGATGTAAGTGCTCTCTGGAACACAGAATGTGTTATTTGGGTTGGAAGTTTAACCAATAAGCCAGAGCTTTGATTTTAGGGATTCTAGGGGAGGGGTATCAGGAGATCTGAGATGTTCYAGTCTGCTGTAGGTTTGCTATGGCTGGATTTGAGTAAATCACTTCACCAGAACTTTGTACAGAAATTAAATGTGCATATGAGTAACTCAAAGCCAGTCTTGACCATTTATGAAAAYTGGGTTTATTCAGATGAATGAAATTGCTGAAATCTTTTTTGATAAACTTCAGGACTCGGAATGACTTACTAATTACAATAGTGTCTTCAAGGAGTGAAAACAACATAGCTTGTCAATGGGGCTGTAAATTTTTCACAAAAGATTTTTTTGAGCTGATCTTAATCCAGTTGTGGGCTTTTAGCACTTCAGTGTGTTTTGTGACATTCAGAGCATATGAAAATACACAAGGGGGCACAATTTTAATACATGCTCAGTATGCTTCAGCTACTCATTCAAAATTGCTCTTTTCCTTTAAAGTGGAAATAATAGTATATTGCAAAAATCTCCTAGAATTTATATTATAACTGTTGTGAAGGGTCAGTGCTATTGCCATTTGCTGGGTCCAGACCTCTGTTTAGGAATATCTTCCTAATTCTCTGCTTTGATTTAATGAAATATATAGCAAGCTGAAAAAACAAGCTTGGTAAAGATTGCAATTTCAGATAGCAAATATCATGAGATCTGTTCTGGAAACAGAACACTTGAAATAATTTTTATTTTATTTTGATGAGTTTGCCATCCCAGTGGCCTGAATTGCACTAGCTTGTGCTCCTTTGCCACTTTTTCAGACATTAGAAAAAGGCAGATGAATAACAATACTATATTAATATAAAATGTAATAATATTGTATTAAAAAGCTTTGTGAAAGCTGCTGAAACTTCCCTTGTATCAGCTAAACCTTTTGGCCACCCCATTTATATAAGAATGGCTGTAATTTCTCTGGTATTTTTTATGTTTGAGAGAAAAATTAATAATGTTTGGATTTGTGGTGTTCTGCCTGAATGGGGAATATAATTCTGACAGACCAAGAGAGGTAGGGAGTGTCTTTTGAGGGACTGAATGATTGTCTGCTTATGGGATATCAGTAAACACTTGTGKATCCCCCTTGTGTCTCCAAAGAAGCGGATTTTTTTGCACACATCAGCTGTGAAATAAGGGGTCAGGCCTCTTTGGGTGATGGTTTGGAAGTTGGAAAGGTTTCATTAAGAGTGGTTATGTATGCTCAGCAAAATCCCTTACATTTCAGGGGCACAGAGGGACTAGAGTGTGTTTTACTGCTTCTGGTAGCAGATCTTTGGAGCCTGAAATTCTCCCTCTCCCTGACTTTCCTCCTCTGTRTGTGGACAGTGATTTCTTACACCATAAGGAACTAAGAGAGCCATAAATTAGGGCTGGCCACTTCCAGTGTGAATTTTCAGACCTGTCTTCTGGCCTGAAGAGGTTAATCAGGGTCTTGGAGGAGGTATGGGTCAGATAAATCAGCTTTTTCCTTTTCTCCCTTTTCCCTCAGAACAAATCCTCAAAATACATTTCTTAAATGTCCCTTTCCCCTTGATCCTGCAGGCATTATCCTGCTGCTCTGAAATACTGGCAAAGGTGACATTGAACTGCTAGTAGAGGAGATACAGTGGTCATCTCTGAGCTTGCTCAGGAATTGACATTTGGGGCTTTCTTTGCTCTGTTCCTCCTTAACAGCTTCTGCACAGCGGGGGCGAGTGAAGGGACAGCTCTTCAGCTTGGTGGATTTGCTGTAGGAAGGGAGGTGAGGTGATTAAAAGGGAACTTTAGGGAGGCAAGAGATGCAGAACAGGCTGGGAAGGAAGAGAACAAAGACATTCAAGACATCAGAGGAAAGCCCAAGGYTTCATTCCACATATTTCTCACTTTTTTTTTCCCCTGTCCTATGGCTTTTTCTGTTCCTTAGCTTATCTTTTAGATTTTAATATTTAAAAGCCACTTTTTCCTCTGTTTGCCTAGTCTGTGCTTTACCCTTCAGACTGCRTTCTGCAAGGAAATAATTGGGACATTTTAGTCAAAAYTTACAGAAATGGTGATACTATTTCYTTTGGAGGGCTCACCTGAAATGCAAGACATTTTGGAGTTGAATTCAGACTATTCCAAGTTTGATGGCAGGATCTTAACCTTTGCTTAGGTTGTGAAGTGTTCTAAAGTCCATAAATAACACCAGTTGGAAGGTCATTCAAAAGCTGTTTGACTTGGGCAGTTGTAACTGTGCATTAGGCTGTGGAGTTTTATGTTTTATTTTTATAACATATTGAAAGATTGGAAAGATGTTTCACTGGTGAACAATGAGGCCAGCAAGTGGCAGAAATACCCTAAGATTTTCTTACAATTTCACTGTGAAAGAATGGAGTCTCTTGAAATTCTTTATTAAAGTGTTAATTCTGAAACCCGGTAACAAACTGAACTTGCACAGCATTTCAAACCATAAAAAGGAAACTTGATTTAATATATTGTAGTTTGAGTAAAAATATAAAACAGACTATTTGGGTATGCAAATAATGAGCTGTTTAAATGCGCCAAACCAGAAAGCATTTGGAAGATTTTTAGATCCTGGCTTTTATAATAACACGCCAACAAATCTCATTAGCTATGGCAAATGAGATCTTTTCCCTTGTTTGGAGCATGAAATGCTGTCTTTTAGCCACAAAAACTTATGGCGTCATTGAAATTATCAGGAGGTAAAAATGAATTTGAGAGATTTTCTTCATTTTGGAAAACATGGACTTGGATGTTATGCTTCACATCAAAGTAAAAATACTGAAAAATAAGATATAAGACTGATGTAAAAATGAACGTGTGACATTCGGTTCTTTACCTGTTACCATGGGTTAGAACTTGAGTTACTGAGGAACATCAGGTGATAATCATTTATTACTTGGCTGAATTGATAAGATAGAAGTAGCCAGAAGTTGTGTTGATGTAGCCAAGGAAGGTGAAGGATTACAGGTGTTTCTGTGCATGGAACAAAAGAAGCAGGGGAGGGTATGAGCATYACACAGCAGTGACTGATGCTGCACATTGGCAAATGGATATTCTGATCGGGGTCGCTTTCCTAGCAGGAACCTGAGTGTAAATTTATCAGTCCTTGGCTTTGCAGGTCTATTGTTTTGGTTTCCACCCGTATATTAGCTCAATTACAGCGCTTGTGACTTGCATAACGCAGTTATTGGTCCTGCTGAACCCCAGGGGAGGACAGTGATTTTAATTTCATGCCCCAGCAGCCACAGTTAGTGACGGATGGGTCTTTCAGATGAGGGAATCGGTTTGTAAATTACCCACGGCTGCCTCCCTGCACGTGTCACCGGCAATGTGTGCAGGAATGGCATCAGCCTGTGCCCAAACCCCACCCGTGGCAGGGGAGGGACACCTGCAATGCCACCAGGCTCTTGGGGTGCTGGGGATGCGCTGCTTGGCTGGACAATTGGACCTGGACACCCTGGGAAACAGGAGCTGTGGGGATGTCGGGGCTGTCCTGTGCCAGCAGGAAACAACAGGAGGCAGYTCCACTGAGGATCTTGGAAGAGCAGCGCTCTGCAGAGATGATGGCTGAGTGGCTCGTACAAGTTGTGTTTGGTTTTTGTAAATGCTTTTTTGTTTTTCTTCTCTATATCGTTTGGCTTTTCRTTTTCAAAACAGGCGCCTGATTAAATTAGTTACATTTTAAAATTATTTTGCCTGAATTGTCATAAATGAGAAAAGGAGGAAACAAAAGGACTTGATTTAAAAKACTTAAGTTCTCTTTAACAGTATAAATGGATGCAAAATGATGAATTATATCTATTAAAATAATTTTTTTGCATAATGTTACCTATATAGGGGGAAAGAAAAAGCCAATTGCATGGCTTATATTTAAAATAAGACAAAGTTGTTGATGTTTTATTTATTCATTTCAATGCAGCTAACCTCTGGTGACCTGGAATGGTTTTTAAAATTTGAAAGCATTATTTTCTTTCTAAAATTCATATTGTAACTTRTAAGTTTGTATAATGCATTAGAGGWCACAAAGTGAATATTAATCATTTTCATTGAGATTATTTTCTATTTTATTATTTTTTAAGTCTTTTAATTAGGAAAAAAAAAGACATTTATTTCAATATTTCCCAAATAATCTTTTTAAGTCTCTATAGCCAGGAAGGATCTCTGATGTTGTTTTTAAATAATGAACTAACAGGTACATCATTCTCTTCAAGGTTAAAATTCTAGCCCCAGCTAATCAGTASAGAGGGAGACAATCAACATTTTTATTCTGACCTGTGTCAAAAAGAGAAATAATGATCCTTTTAATTTTTTTTTTTTGTTTGGTAGCAAAGTGTCAGAGATAAGTTATTTGAAATGCTGCCTGTGTATTTACAGCTCTGAATTTTTGCTTCCCTGTGTTTTTGTTGCTCTTTTAGGTAGTCAACAGTGTGATTTGACTTCTCAGACATATACATWTTTTTCTTAGATGGTCCTAATGGACAACACTAAATGAACCTTTTCATTTGTTGCTGCTCGCACTGTTGTTGATCAAATATCATTATTTTGCCAGCAAAAGCTCATTTATTAAGTTCTGGACTCTGTATTTGTGGCTATGTTAAAGCACAATTTTTAGACCTTGGGGAAAAATAGCTGTACTTTGTTTAAGAGTTTTTGCATGCCATTGGAACCAATTTTTTATCACTCTGCAATGAAATATGTTTATATTTCTGCTCCAGGACTTATCATGTAGCCATTGTGTGCTTCATCAGGACAAGAGTCATTTGGGAGAGGGTTTTTGTGTTGCTCTTTTATTTTTTAAAAATWATTATTGTTTTGGTGTGTTTATTGTTGTAAAAAGACATCCAATCACACAAATACACACACACATATATCTTGAAACTAAGACTGGAATTTATACTAAATCTGGTGAAGTAATAGACAGGACTAAATCCTCTGAATTAAGTTTTTGCATGCTCTTTTCTTTGCATATCTCCTTGGTCCTACATAACATACAATGCAATGCTTGAGTTGTTCAACTGAATTGATCAAAAAAGTGAAACTTTTTTGGGGTTGAGTTTTTCTTGATGATGAAGAGAAGTAGTTCAAATTCTAGCTGARAGTAAAGCCCAGAAATATGTGTCTRTTAGTCATTACCTAGACGTCAGTGTTGTGTGGAAGGTAAAATTGAAAAAATCAGTATTTCTCTTTTCATTAAAAAAAAATGAACTAAAACCATGTTGTATCTATTAAAATTGATAGGTGATATAATGCAAGTAGMGCCTTTGAAATATCTCTTGCATGATAATGGGAGTCAGTTGTGGTGGAAAAGCCATTTGTAACTTGGCATCACTGAGCGAGCTGAGCTCAGCCTGCCCTGACTCAGTCAAGCTTTTGCTGCTGAATTCRTTCCTGACCTGGTGATTGCCTCCAGCATCTGACACAGGGGGGTGAAGAGTTCAGTGCTGGGACCATCATGTGCTGTTGTGCTCCCCACAGGCCCACGAGCGATCCGAGAGCTCCGAGGTGGCCTTTGTCACGCAGTTGGTGAAGAAGCTGATGATCATCATCGCCCGCCCGGCGCGGCTGCTCGAGTGCCTGGTGAGTGTGGTCCTGCCAGAGGCTGGCCAGGGGCTAAAGAGTGCTGTGCACTTGAGGAGATAAGGAGCACAAAGCCTTCAAAAGAAAGCTTTGGATTCGCATTAAAACATTGATGAAAAGTAAATTGATATTTAAAAAAAAACAAAAGAAGTACTAAGTGGCTTTTGTGTTAATACAGAAGTAGCTCTCCAATGGAGTGTCAGCTGCAAGAGCAGCTAAATTATATTTTAGTATAAAGTTTGTGGCTGAGGGGCCAGATGTAGCTGTTGACATCCATGGATGCTACTTGATGCCACTGGATTTTCCTCATGCTGTTGTAGCTACTGCAAGGAGCCTGTGGATGTCTGTGTCTTGTGTGCCCGTGCCCAGAGCGCTGTGCTATGGAAGAGCTGTCACTAAGGAAAAAGTTCTCCACCCTGATATAGATGGTGTTTGGGCTCTGGGACTCAAACTCTTGCTGTAGACCCAGCAATTGCAGCTGGTATCAGATTTTCCAGCTGTGAACTCACAGTGTTATAGACCAGTGTGAGATCCAAGTGGCTTTGGGAACCTGGGTTTGAAATCCTATCTGGTGCTGTTGGAATACAAACAAAAGCAATTCCCACTGCTCTTTTATAACTTTATTTGGCTAATAATAATGCATTTTTTAATTTAATGCTAGAAAAGAGGGAAAATTGTTTAGGCAATCCCACTGAAATAAGCCACTGTGTCCTGAAGTTCTGCAACTACAAAAATATTTTTGTCTATGGTGAAGAAACAGCTTGAAAAATGTATTCTTGCTGTGRTGCCATGGCAAGAGGGCTGATATAAACCTTCAACAGAGAAAGAGGTGTATACAATTATGTTGTGGATATTGGTTATAGGATCTAATTCAGTGACTGTATTTCAACAAGATGTTGAAAAATTGTTGAGAGCGTAGGGAAGAGTCACAAAAAATTGTGAGGTGTCACAAAGCTACMGTGGAAACTTAGTTAATGGCAGGATGAAATTCCCTGGTGTGTCAGAGCACACAGGTGATGGTTCTGTCTGGACATGGAAGTGACAGGGATGCCATGGGTGTTTGAGGATCAGAGAAGCTGGCTRGATTAGGAATCTGTGGCTGACCATAAAAGCACAGTTAATGTGTGGATTATGTTGTGGACAGTGTGTCCATGGGTGGTTTTTATCCCTGGAGTCACTGGAAGATGAATGAGTTTTGTGGAGCTTTCTTTGACAAAGTAGACAAGAGTGGTCCAATCTTAGCAGTGACACCAGTTTTGGAAAACACGTGCAGAATTACTGAGAACGCAGAGACTTTGGAGGGTTCCCTTATTCCTCCTCATGGCTGTCAGATGGATTGCTTTGCTGGAAACCCTACAGTGCAAGGAAGGCCACTCTCAGTGATGAAATTGGCTGCACAACCAGCAAGACAGATACCTTCACCCGCTGATTCAAGAAATCTCCACCAGACTGTGCTGAAAATCCTGGGCACAATTCCATTCAGATTAATTCTTTGGCTTTCAAAATAATTTTTGTGATTTAGATGAGTTTGTGTGACTCCCAGTTATCTTCCATCACTTCTTCAAAATTTATTTTGGAAGTGAAGCCAGTGGAGAAAGGAAATAAATTTAAACTTGCCGTGTTTGTATTTGCTGCATTCACCATTGTCATTGATGCTTGTGCACGCTCATCATCCAGGAAAACATGGAACCTCAGAAAGCCTTGTGCACTCCTGTCTGTACCTGCAAAGAATTCCAAACTCAAGGTAGCTTTTAGCTGCAAATCAAGAGATCTCCAGGTTCTTCTGTGTCTTCTCCACCCAATATTCTGCAAAATGGGTGGGTGCAGGTGGAAGCAGCGAAGTCATTGAGATTTGAGTAATGAATTCCAAAGTATGTAGTGACAACCTTGACAATGAAGTGGCCAGACTCCAAAGTGTAGAAATAATATCTGGATCTGTATGTTTGCCATCCCTCGTTTTTTCAACCTGCATTGTCTTTCTAGCAATTTTTTTCCCAAATGTATATTTTAATCTGGTGACGTGAAGAACTAAATACTGATGTTCCTTTTAGCCCATAAACCAAGAAATACAGTAACAGATAGCCAACTATTTAAATAGCTTTTGAGAACTAAATTTCATTTTTATTTTTAATACTTCTTTGTGATTCAACCTTTAGCTTCAATTATATATGAATTTATAAACAGTTTTTCTACAATTTAATATAAAGGTTAATTTTAGTAACACAGCTCATTCTTCTTTCTGCCTTGTAAGTTAAATAAGTGACCATACAGACAGTTCTTGTGATAGTTGTGATTGTTTTAATGCTGATCAAGGCATTTAAGTATTCTAAACTTCAACTCTTTGGCTTCGGTCTTTGTATTACCTRTTGGACTGTGAAATGATTATTGACAGACTGAATCTCTGGGGCTTCAAGAAAATTATAATGTGGTTTGTGCATCTCTGAAACCATCTTAGGAAAAAAGTATCTGATTTATCCTTTTATTTTTCCATGGCAGTTGCCTCCCCTTAGTAGGGATCATTCTTCCATTTAACATTGACTAAATCTGCTACAAAGAAGTCAGAGCTGGAATTCATATATTTCCTTGATGGTTTATATGGGTTTTTTTTTTGTCACCAAATTGTTTTTTTTTTTCTTCTGTCCATTACTCACCAATGAATGACCTGCAGTCGTGCCTTGAGAAGTCCATCCTTGGCTCCACTGTCCCTTTCAGTGCWTTCTGGTGCCCATCTCTCTCTGTGGTGCTACCTGGTCTGGCTCCTGCTCTCTGCCCATTCTGAGACTGTTGATTAATCCTTTTCCAGAGGAGTTAGGAAGGAGCTGTGCTGCCTTTGGTGCCAGCATCTATTCAAACWGCATTGGAGCAATCATGGAAAAGTGCATCTGTTCTCTGTTCTTGAACCATTGATGTAGCTGTGCCTCACTACAAGCTCTAATTTCCTTTTTTTGTTTGCAGTTCTGTGCTCTTTTACTCTTTGGTTGTTGGCCACACACCAGTTCTTTACTGCTACCCTCACTGTTATCTGTGCTTGCTCAGCTCCATGCTGAAACTTCCCCTCTCACCCTCCCATTTCCCTGGAAAATTTTTGAAGAGTGTTGGCGAAGCTGCTCATTGCTGGTGCATGATGAGGTTTGTAGGGGGGAAGAGCTGAAGGTAACTGCTGAACTTGTTTCTAATCAAGCCCAAAGCCTGTCTTTCATTTCCTACTGTATCTTTTAGTCCAGTACAAGAGATCACACCCTCTATGACCTTTTCTCATCACAGATCTTCCCCTGGCACGCCCCGAAGTAGCAGAACTGGGAGGCGTGTCCACACTGGTGCTTCTATTAAAGATCATTTTATCTGAAAGTTGGGGTCCAGTTCATACAAAGTCCCTCCCATTCCTGTCCTTKTTTTGRTTTGCAGATSTAAACCCRTGGATGCCCCGTGGGATGTAACTTYTGTTATTTTTGCAGAGCAGAGTGGGGATTGTTGACTTGCTTSTTGTAACTGGAAATGTTTTGCACCACTGCTGAGCCCAGAATTAAATTTGAATGTTTCTGAGGATTCCCCTTCTATGGGGGAGAATCCTTTCCTAATTGTAAAGCTGCATCATTTACCTCTCTCTGTCTCTCCCATGGCTTTGCTGTAGGAGTTTGATCCTGAAGAGTTCTACCATTTGTTGGAAGCTGCAGAAGGCCATGCCAAGGAAGGGCAAGGAATTAAATGCGACATTCCTCGTTACATTATCAGCCAGCTGGGACTCACCAGGGATCCCCTGGAGGGTGAGAACTCTTCTGATGTACTTTCTAAACTGTTAAAAGGATAGCCAGATCTCCTGGTCACTACATAGCCGAAGGATGCTTTTATTTTATTGCTTTAATTTCTAGGCAATTTTTCCTTATTTTCCTGTTTGCTGTCAAATTCTAGGCTGTCCTTTCCAGCCCCATATCCCAAAGGAATGTTGGTGGGGTAAGGATGGCACATCAATAGTGACAGTTCTTTACTTATGATGTTAATAATGTCTCCCTGCATTAGCTGAAACAATCTTAGAAAATGGCTTTATGATTTAACTGTTTTCTCAGTGCTGTTGGACAGTAAAGGTAAATTCACCTGTTGTTTTTTTGATCTGCCTGGTTGGAAAGTATTCTGTCATCCCATTTAATCGTCCCCTCTGGGAAAAGCATGTTTTTTTGTCATTTCCCATGAGAAACCAGGATGAATAKGAAGTTTTAGCTGTAGGTGAGATTGAAGTTTTACATCTTGTGTAGCAGCCAAACCAAAGAGAGCAATGTAAGGACAGAAAYAGCTTTTCTGCAAGGTGCCAGAACTGCATATGGTAAACTTAATATAGACATACATTGGCCCAGAAGATTGTAACTTTAGAATTAGTGAGTTAATATTTCTGCCTGGCACTTTGCTGGCTGAAATGACAAGTTTTCTGAGCATGCACAGCTTGTTCAGCAACAATAGAAAGTGTGACAGAGACTGGAGGTTACTGTAGAATATTTCAACGATTGAACCAYACTTTCTGTTATCTCAGGAGAGCATAATTTTAACATAAATTAGTAGTCTGGCTAGGACTAGTTTAACTTTCCTGGTGTTTACTGGAATGACACTGACAGGTTGACTTCAAGTGAAGAGCTCTTCGGGAAAATTTCTACCMAAGATTGCTAAATGCAATTTAATAGCATTTGTTGAAATCTGACATTAAAGGGAAATTTCCTTTGATCCCTGTCATGGGAGAGAACCTTTCCATCGCTAATTCCCCCTACTAAAGTCAAATTTCCTTTAGAAATRTGTGGAGATGTCAAGGTGCCTTATTTCCTCTCTGTAARGAGGGCACCCAGAAATGTCAGTGATGCCTGTTCAGAGCTCGGAGCGAACGTAGGATTTGGGCTGGCGAAGTTTCCAACGTCTCCTGCGACAGCTGAGTGGCCTAAACTGAGTGACTTTCCCCCACTTCAGCATTTTGCAGAATCAGCCACATCACATGGAGGGCAGCTGTTTAAAATGTGATGTTTTTTTCTTCTTGGAGCACAGAGGTGCCACCAGGCCACACRCAGATATACATGTGTGGAATAGGTTTAATATTAACTAGACAGCACTTTCCCCAAACACGCATTTATTGCTTTTACTTATTACAGAAACCATCTAGAGTAAGTCAGGCTGAAATTAGAGCAATTAATTATATTAGTCTTTATAGAAAATACTGCCTGCAGCGTACAAGGTGCTAAAGGTTATCACTGTATAATTGGGGTGACTTTTTACAGAAGAAGAAAATGTCCTTCATCCTCTTCAAGCACCTCTTWAAATCTGTTTTTCTTGTATAAACAAAGAGAATAGTGTTTGATTGAGATCATTAGGAGTAATCTTTCCTCTTTCTTTTCAGAAATGGCCCAGTTGAATAGCTATGACAGCCCAGACACTCCTGAGACAGATGATTCAGTCGAGGTAAAGCAGTAATACACTCACTCTGTCTAGCACTTTTTTTTCCTCTCAAAAGAAGTAGTCTACAGTAAAGAATTAATTATAATGCAGAGTAATTGTAATTTAAAAAAAAAAGTGCTGACATTTAAAAGCTCATATTAAAACTAGAGTACATGCTCATAAAAATGTGAAAATCTTTATGCAGGGTGGTAAAATGCTTAAAAGATGCAAATAGGCATTATTACCAAGTTTTGTTGGTTTTTTAAATTCTTAGAGTTACAAATGAAAATCATCTGGAGGAATTCTTTATATCTACATTTGTAAAATGTGATGAGTTTTGAAAAGAGTTGACTTTAGTAAAACCACTGGAAAAATTTAATTATGTAACTGGCTAGGTTTCAAAGATCCTTATTTTATTGTTTTTTTTAATGCAATATTAWGGAAAAGCTTGAATCCTACAGTTCACTGACTTTTTCTGCTAGTAATTGTGGAGGGAATCTGCAAACACCCTAAGGACACAGACAACTGTCCTAAAGCTGAGGGCTCCAGAAGTTTAGAAATGGATTGAGTTTGAGTTAATGGGTGCCTAAAGAAGAAAAGGACAAAAGATACCCCATATAGAATTAAGGCATTCCTGCTCCTGATTTCCATTTTCTTGTTATCTTTCCCCAGAGCCGAGGGGCCTCTGTCCAGTCAAAGAAAACTCCATCTGAAGAAGAGTTTGAAACTATTAAACTGATCAGTAATGGTGCTTATGGGTAAGAGTTTTAGACTTTCAATTAGAAGAAAATGCTATTGTTGTCCTACCCAGCAAAGGGTTATAGCAAAGTGTGGCAAATGTCTGGGTTTTGTTGGGTCCAAAGCACAAAATAATTTCACTTGGGTCTTACAGAGGTTCTACACTTGTCATGTCTTCTGCCTTCTGCTGGAAGATGCCATTTCTTTCATGTATTCAGATTATATATATATATATATATATATATATATATATATATATATATATATGCAACATATGTGGCTGTTTGTGAGAACTTGGAATGCTAAAAGAAGTGCATTGAATTACACTGGGGTAAATCTACTGTGAGGAGCAATACATTAAAAAAGCTATTAGATTTTATTATCCATTGAAGAATCAAGTACGAATTCAGTYGGTTGCAGTTTTAACTGCACTCACAAACCTATCCAGAATTTTAAAATGCAGTTCCTGACTCTTTGCAGTTCATAAATCCTTACCAGTGAGGTCATTAGGCTGTTACTGAAAAGSAGTGATACCCAGTAGGTCATAACAACAAAACCTGAGCGTGTGCTTGAGTGTTTTGTGGAAGTGGGTGCTTAGTTAACAACAACTCACTTTTTAAAAATGACCCATGGAAAAAGTGTAAGCRTGGTTTTTAGTGAGTGAAGACACAATGGAGCATGCTGAAGAGTGATRTTATTAGACACAAAGATTTTATATCTCTTCAGTCATATTTCTGCACAAGCCCCATGTAACTTTGTGAAAGGGGAGAGAGGGGAGGYAGTTTTGCTGTTCACCACATGTCTTTATCCTGGGTTTATTTTATAKTCAGTGGCTGGTGAGACACAATACCACGTTAAATGTAATGTRCTCCAGAGAAAAGGAAACAAGTACTGATTCAATAAGGCAGGCAGACTGGATGAAAATTTTATTTGCAAACTGTATTATTAATGTGCAGGAATCTAATGATCTGCAAATGATAGAAACGTAAGAGATACTTTACTGAAGGAAATCCCTGGTGACAGTGCTGCGTCAAAWTAATTTTATGGAGCTTGGAAAGAAATCATGCTGATTCCATCGCTTTGGACAACTTTTTAAGTGAAGTGGTGAAAAATACATGCTCCTCTGCAGTGGTGCTTTTGGAAGTTTGTGACAAAATAGCTCCTTGTTTGTCACATCAGCAAAAACACTGGTTTATTCAAGAAGGCAGAGYAGCTTTGGGAAGGAAGCACCATGGGGTTCCTTCTTTTCTAGGGAAGCTTGCTACTGAAACRAGGTTTTATGGAGTCGTGGATAAGTCTGTCAGGCTCCATTCAAAGCAGTTACAATCACTGTTTAAAAACCCCAACAAAACAGCAAAACCACAAGGAACTCCAAAGCTAAACCCACCACAAACCAGTCTGAACTGAAAATGGACCTTTTCCTCCTGGTTTTGCAGAGCTGTGTACCTGGTGCGGCACAAGASCACCCGCCAGCGGTTTGCCATGAAGAAGATCAACAAGCAGAACCTGATCCTGAGGAACCAAATCCAGCAGGCCTTTGTGGAGAGGGATATCCTGACCTTTGCTGAGAACCCCTTYGTGGTCAGCATGTTCTGCTCCTTTGAGACCAAGCGGCACCTGTGCATGGTCATGGAGTATGTGGAAGGTATGGTTGTCATTATCCACGTCGGGCTGTGCATCCCTGGGACTGATAAAATGTGTTTGCAGTGGAGCTGAGCCTCACTGCTGAGGTCAGAAATGTGCCTGAACTTTTCAGTCTTCACTGGAAAGGAAACCCTCCCTCTCTCCTGTGGGATGGCGTGGCTGATCMACAGCACATTTGCTTGACACTGCAGTTAGAAAAAGACATTTAAGAAACATGGTCTTTGTTCTTCAGCAGCCTTTTTAAAAATGAAGTGCTATTTTGTGCTGGGATCGGTTTTTTAGGTTGTTTGGTTTGCTTATTCTGTGAAATATAATTTGATTTCACTTTATCAGTCTATCTTATTATAAGCAGTATCCACTGGTGGATAGGATTAATTTCTTATGCCTGRCTTGCTTGACTGAATGTTTCAGAAATAAGATTATAGTTATTGTATCAGTGCTCTTTCAGATAAATTAGTGGAATGAAATCAGATGTATTGACAATAGCAAATTTTAATATTAATTCCTCTTTGCAAGTAGAAATGAAGGTCGAATGAAATGTGTGGCCAGTGTTCCTTAGGAAGCTTGAATCAGGAGTCCACAGCCTTATTTTCTTCAAGGATTCCTTCAGTTTGCAAATGGTACAATTCCTCTCCAAGCCTGTCCAACATATATGGATCCCAGCTTTCCTATGGTTTTAATATTTGTTTTGAGTTCAAGAGAGAGCATAGAGAGGGCTTTAGAATTCCTGCTATCAAGGTTGTGAGAGCCTTTAGGAAACTTCATCTGATCCTGTATTGCAGACCCATAGCTGCTCTTTCTCACTGATATTTGCCATTTCAACATGACACATGTACAACTTTYTTCTTTTTCTAGGAGGAGACTGTGCTACACTCCTCAAGAACATTGGTGCCCTACCCGTTGATATGGCCAGGATGTATTTTGCTGAGACTGTTCTGGCGCTGGAGTACCTACACAATTATGGGATTGTTCACCGTGACCTAAAGCCTGACAAGTAAGCCTTTAGCCCCTCAGGGGGAACAGAGCCAGAGGATTCCTCTGTAGGCAGCAGGACATGGGGACTGGGGACAGCACTGAYCTCCAGCAGCATCTGATGAGTGGGAGGTTTTATGGAGTCTCTTGCTACTGATGTGGAACCAGATGGACACTGAGAAAGGGTGGGAAGAATGATTTCAGATACTATCTCAAAGCTGGTGCTGCACCAATGAAATGATGAGAGCAGAAGGTGATCTCACTGTTAGTTGCCTTGTCTGCTCTGTGATTTTTGATTGCATAGGTTTTTCCAGGTGTTTAATGGGGATGTAATACTGAGATAATCCTTAGCAATATCTTGTGTTCTTTTGGTTTTTCTGGGAAACAATTAAATGAATGTTACTTTATTTCACTTCTCTTTCTTTTAGTCTCCTGATAACTTCAATGGGTCATATTAAACTRACAGACTTTGGACTGTCCAAAATCGGGTTAATGAGTCTTACAACTAATCTTTACGAGGGCCACATTGAGAAGGATACCAGGGAATTCCTGGACAAGCAGGTAAGCTGAAAAATTGCACCTGTTGATGTGGGATCAGATGCAGGATTCTGCCTTGGGATAGAATCAATTTGTAGCACTCCTTCTCTGCCTTGATGCTGTGCTGTGCATCATGAAATGGGAGGAACAATACGAGTCTGTTCTCATGTTTGTACATAAATTGGCATTGTTTGTTATTTCAGCTGCTGGTTTTGGAGTGATGCACTTCAGCTCTTTGTTCAGGATACTGAAAGGGTGGCCCMGGCAGCAGGGCAGGTGTAAACAGGAGTTGGTTTAGGGATGTAACATGGATTTTGCTGGAAGGTTGTTCCACGATCTCCCCCTTCTGGTGCTTAGAAAGTTCATGGCAAGTTTCTATATGTTTCATGTAGTTTTGTCTAAGGGCTTAAACATTGATTTTTATCCCCATGATATTTACTAAGGGTCATTTTTCTCCTTAGCCTTCATTTTCCTAGGCTTAACCAGCTAAGTTCTTCTAGCTAAYGAGATAGATTTTCCTTTGATGAATGAATAGCTCTTCCATGTAACTCYTTTCAGCTTGAGTTGATATTTTATGGGAAGGAGCTGTTCTGGCTACAGGCTCACCACTGCCTTGTATAATGGATTAAAAAATCCTCTCTTCTGCAAACACCTAGGATCACGGCTGAATTTTTCACCTTTAGTTGTGCCAAGTGTTAATTCATAATCAACCTGTGGTGTTGTCTTCCCTTACTTCTGAGTAAGGATGCTTTTCCTAGCAGAAGTCTCTCTGGTCACTTGATCATATTCTTGCACTTTGCAATGTTATATTTTTTACAACAGTTTTGTTATTGTTGTTGCTGCTTGTAAGCCTCAGGCAACTTAGATCTTCCTAGRTAATTTCCTTAGCCGTTGTCCGTGCCAGCTGCACCTCCCAAGTTTAAGGCTGAAGTGTGTAATCATGCTGTGCTGCTAATTCTGCATCTGTGAAACCAAATTCTGTTAGYATGGAGATGTGAGAGGTTTGTCAAAACTCAGCTCCTGATAGCTGTAGCTGTGCCAGCAGACATCCATCAAGCTGTCAGACCTAAACACACAGAATATGCATTTTTCCCATATGCTTCCCTGTGCATGCACCAAAGAACTACTTAGCTGGCATGTCCACACTAGGAACWTTTGATTTCATGTGATGTTATTTCTGTGCAGGTAATGTGTTCTTCAAATATAGACCCTTGCTCCATGGAAGTAGTTCACATCATGAAGTGGTTAGTGGCAAAACATTAATAACTTCCTTGTAAAGTTCTGATGGGAGAAAGAAACAAAAAAGAGACAAAAAAAAAAAGAAAAAAAAGGACAAAATAAGCTTTGATATGAATTTGGCAGTTTGTAAATTTATTGCTTTGTTGCATGTTTCTCTTGAGGTGTGTGGGACTCCRGAGTACATTGCACCAGAAGTGATCCTGCGCCAGGGCTACGGGAAGCCCGTGGATTGGTGGGCCATGGGAGTGATCCTCTACGAGTTCCTGGTGGGCTGCGTTCCTTTCTTTGGGGACACACCTGAGGAGCTCTTTGGACAAGTGATCAGTGGTAAGTCTGCTCTGGCTCTGAAAGGGTTTCAAAATGTGCTTTAGAAATATTGAGGAGCCACAGTTTAGTCAGGAAGGAGTAGGTATAAAAAWGGGGTTTAATTTTAGTGTTTCTAACTTGCTGGGTGAAAGTAGMTTCTGTCTAATTTCAGCTAGGAAAGGTGGTTGTATTGCTTAACATCTTCCTAAGTGGTTCTGTCATGGTGTGGAAGTCATACAAATCCTTGTGGGATTGAGAAAAAATATTTGGGGATTTTTCTGTTCCGTCTTTTAACTTAAATGATGTAGAATATGAAAGGAGCAGCCGCCAACTGGTCTAATTCAGGCTGATTTTGGTTATTGTTTTTGTAGGTCCAAATGCCAGTCAATTAGTAATTTTATACAAATGAAATGAAAGGAAATTCTGATTAAAGGAGTACAATACATTGAAGCTGTTGTACTCAGTACCTTCACGTCTTGTGGCTTTTTTTAAACCTGTCTCATGCTTGGAGTTGGACAGACAATTGCTTTGTGCTCWCTCGGTGAATATGCCAGTGAAATCATTTCCTATTGGGAATGCTTTCTGAAGCAGTAAATTTTTAACACACTTGGCAAATGTCCTTTGTAAAAAGGAAATTTCAGCAAAGCACTAAATATGATGCATGAAATCGTTACCTGTGAATTGTTCTCTCTGTTCCAAGTGCAGTGACTGTGGGATGTGCAGGCTGGAGATACAGCCACAGCATTGTCACTGGCTTTGTTTATGGATTGTCATGGAAGTCCCATTTCATACTTTATTAATAGAGTCCTTAAAGCTTTTTTTTTTTTCCCTCCACAAGCACTGCTTGGATTGACAGCAGCTTTAGCTGATGCTGAATTTTATGCATTTTGGAAAATGTCAATGCTTGAATTACATTAAGCTGCTGAATTCAAGGTATTTACGCTTCTGGGGCAGTTCTCAACGCTGCACTTTGAGGTGTAGGAGCGTGAATGGTTATTCAAATTAGTTGGGAAGCTGGTAGAAAATGTCAAGTGTCTTTTTGTCCCCAGATGAAATTGCCTGGCCAGAAGGAGATGATGCACTGCCACCTGATGCCCAGGACCTCATTTCTAAGCTGCTCCGCCAAAATCCTCTGGAAAGGATGGGAACAGGTAAGAACCTTGTGCCCAGGAAAGCACTGCCCAGAAGCAGGAGATGAAGATTCCTTGCTGGTGATGCACATGTTGAAGAATGCTCATCCAGAGCTGGGGGGCAGTTTGTGCTGGATTCAGTGTCATGGAGCTCTGGGAATCAGTGTCAAATGTCCATGAGCCAGGCAGATGTTACTGTCTTGTCTGGAAATAGGAAAGGGGCATTGTCAGCTTGGCAACAGGACTTCTCTGATTTGTGCTGTTCCATTATGGGCTTGAGGGTTGTGTCTCCATTGGAACAGTGTATAATCAGATTTCTTTGAAGTTCTCTGTGACTTGGGGCTTAATCGCTGCCATAGATTTGCTGTGAATTCCTGGGTGTAATAAAATAAATGAAAACTTTCCCATTCCTAGAGGCCTGCAGTGTAGAATTCTCCAAACATGCAGCAAAGTCTGATAATCTTTTTGGCAAGGTCAGCTATGTGTGTCAGTCTTTCTGTGTTACAATGTCAGATTTAAAGTTTTACAAGCCAACTCTTCTCATTTCCTCGTAGTAAATAATCRTAAATAATCTCCAGCTACACTCTTGTTTTAAAATAATTTGTGCAACACTGGCTTCACAGCACAGCTCATCTTTCATTGATTTGATTAGCTTAATTTACTTTGGGATTTTTGATTCAAAACTACGCATTAAGGATAAAAAAAAGCTTAGAGATAAACATGTAACAGTTCCAAAAGGCACATGTATTCAGCAGACTTAGCACATGTGCACACAAGGGTGATGAATACATCATGAATTAATAATGATATCAGATGGTTTTCACATGTTCTTCTCTACTTAAAAATCCGTGTACTTGAAAGATGTTGCTGTCATGGAAAAATGTAGAGTTTCTTGCTCTATAAAATGAGTTGATGGACTGATTTTTTTTTATTTCTTATATACCTGTAGTGCTGAGACTGCTGTTTCACTTGGCATGTTGTAGTGCCASTGGCACTCAGCAAACCTTTTATCTATTTTCCTCTGCTCTTTTCTTTTCTAAAAAGACAGCAGCACCTGCTATGAATATTAATTTCATTTGAAAAAAAATGCATATACTGGTAGACAGATAGTCTTTACTTTTTCCTTCTGGGTCCCCAAGCTTCTGAGCTTAATAACAAAAGATACTAATTGAGGAAGATAGGTGAGCCCTGTCTTGTTCTAGGCACATGAATGAGTTTATTCACAACAGTGGAGCCACTCACATTCTAAGTGCCTCTCTGAGTTTGCTCTCTTTATTCAGTTATGAACAAGAGGGTGTTTAGAGTTTGAAAATTTTAAATTAAGGTCTTAGTTCATCATCTTGCAACTCGCTGTGAAATGYAGCAGCAGATGCTGTCTTCCAGCCAGTTTAGTCCTGTGTTGTTCCCAWACAGGAAGAGGAGGTGGGAAGGAGGAAATCTTGTTCAGGTTTTATCCTGCATGACCACTTGGGTAAAAGGATAAGTTGTTTCTCAAAATTCCTGGAAAATGTGTGACTTAGGAGTACTCAAGTACATTCTCTCAGGCTCTTGATATTTTTAGGGTTTGTTTTTCATGTTATGCAAATGCTGAAAGAAATACTGTGCAATAAAAGGTGCTTATTTCAGGTAGTGCCTTTGAAGTGAAGCAGCATCGGTTCTTTAAAGATTTGGACTGGAATGGATTACTCCGGCAGAAAGCTGAATTCATCCCACAGCTGGAATCTGAGGATGACACAAGCTATTTTGACAGTAAGACTAAAGATTTGGCCTAACTGGCATCATATTTCTTGTGCATATTTCATTTTTGAATTTGTTCAAGATAAGTCATTTTAGAAATTGAATAAAAAACTTGATGGAAATTGCTTTAAAACGTTTCTGTTGAATGCCAAGTAAGGTTTCTTTGAAGGCAAATTAATTTTAAATGAAAAAATGTTGGTGGTGAAGTCAGTTGGCCTTTCACTGGTGCCTGTGGTCCTGCCAGCCATGGCTCTGCAGTGAGAGGTGCTGCCATTGTCCTGCTGGGTTTATTAAACTTCTTCCAAAGCATTTGGTAAATCCAAATTCCTTGAGTTTTTGAGCAATATGATCTTTCCCTAGTGACTGTTTTCAGCCAATAAATTTTTCTTTAAAAACCCAAAACAAACCCTAGACCTTGAAGACAAATATGTGGGGAAAATTCTTAAGAGATTTAAAGCAATTTAAATTATTTTCACTGCAAGCGTATCACTTTATTTTAGTATTATTAACTCTAATGAGATATGAAGTGTCTGTCTGGTGTGCATAAATGCCTGGGAACTGCCATGGGATCAGAGCTGTGTGGGATTCCTGGTGTTTCRAGATAAGCACCAGACAGACTCAGTGCTCTTGGGAAAGAAGGGAGGAGAGATCTCTGTTCCCAGAGCCTCTGCTCCCTAACTTTTCTGGTTTGACTTGGGGAGCTGAGCAGGTGGAAGGGGCTTGGTCAGGGTGAGGTCTTGGTCAGGTCTTTTCCCAGCTCCAGCTGCACAGCATCATGCTGGGCTATTTCAGTTCCCTGAGATATGGAAATTTTTTGCTCTCCATCAGTGGAATCTCTCCCATCCTAGGGCCATGGGACTGGTTGGATCTGTATGAAGCACATCTTTGCTCATCTCCTGTGTTTTGCTGAGGGTGAAGGGAGGGAGGGAGCAGCTGCCTCCAGCCCCTTGGCTCTCACACTGCACAAGCAGTGATTCTATTTAGATAGTGCTCTTCCAGTTTGGGGAAGGGGCTTTTAGGCTGGGGCTTGTTTGGAGAGGTAGGATGGGAGAGAGGGATGGATTGGGAAATCTCTGTGTGTTTGCTGCAGAGRATAATTGAAATCAAGCTGTGCAGAGGGGGCAGAGGGGAGGTTTCTGCATACTGAGGCTGTATTGATACAACATCCATGGAGGAACTGATGTGCTGGGCTTACTGGACGTGGAAATGTGAGCTTTGGTCACTGGTTTGGGTCAGCCACTGGCAGGGGCCCAGTGCAGCCACAAGCAGGTCCTGGTTGGTAAAAGCACCACGTTGTGTCCAGGGCTGCAGACCACTGGGTGTGTCCAATCAGAGCCTCAAGAAAGAAAATGAAACTCCCCACGTGGCCAGCAGGTTGTGAGGGTGACCTTGATTTGAGTCCTTTATAAAGGCTGGAAACATTTCACAGAGACACTRATAGGAAGTGGCATTGCTGTTATAAACCCTAATACAGAAAATGTTAGAATTTATAGAAATAGCTTTCTGGATGATGTGGTGCAGCAAATTTGGCTCACTGTAGCTATTAGCTTTCTGTAGCCAAACTTATTAGTGCCCACSCCACAAAATCCAGTGTGGCTGGCTTAGAAATCCAGTGCTGCAAATCTCAAAGCACAAAATCTCTTTGGAGGAAGTTTGTGCATTAAAAATAGCTTTGTGTATTGGCTGCTTGCCTATTTTCTTTCACAAAATCTAATCCTTTTCCTAGTTGCACAGGAAAAAAAGATTTTTTTTTTTGGTGGGTAAATATTTCTATTTTTTTTAAGTAGGCTTGTATGTATGTGTGTATACAGGACAGATTTTTGTACAATCAAAAAGCTGTTTATTGGAAAGTGGGACAGTGAATTGTTTCCGTGTTTCCTTCCACGTGATTGTTTGCTGTAGGGAAGAAATATCCCTACCATGAAGGGTCTGCAGGATTAGACACCTTTTGAGTATCAGCTGCTTCCAGAATGGAATACAGCTGAGAGGATAAGATAAATTCAGTGCMAAGGAGATATTCTTCACTGGCAGCTACACGGGATGACCAAAAACTGGCTGAGTATGTTTCAACATAAAGGGAAAAACCCTTATATAAACACTCCAGGTCCTTTAACCAGCAGCAATGCTTGAGGTGTGAGTTTTCAGCACTCCCCACACTGATGGAAGTGCCATGTCTTGTCCCCAGCCCGTTCAGAACGGTACCAACACCTGGATTCCGAGGAGGAGGAGGACACCAATGACGATGACCACGTGGAAATCCGGCAGTTTTCCTCGTGTTCGCCCAGGTTCAGCAAGGTAGGGACATCCTGACTTGTTGAAAGAAAACAATTCAGAGAGGAACACGATTTCTTTGCTGCGTATGGGGCAGATTTTAACCGTGTGGATGGTTTGTGGGATCTCATGGTGTGTAGTGTTCACTGAGGGAAGAGAATTCTGTATGAGTTGTTTGTTCTGTGGTGATTTGGAGCCTGTTAAAAGGTGAGTACCAGAATAGTTGGAGAATTTTTTATTTCTTCATGTTTCACCAATATGCAGGGTACTGTGTAGGTCTTTTCCGTGTAGCATCTGATACAGATTGATGTTTTTACATCAATTTTTGGGTGTTGGCATAGGGAGTATCCAAAGCCTGTTTGGTCTGSACTGTGTCATTCTGAAAGGGCCTGCCATAGGATGGCATTGGGATGAAAATGGATTCTGACATTTGGAATAAGGGTCTGAAATCAAAGGGGCTAAGAACAATAGTGCAGTTTCCATCTCTGTGGTTGTTCAAGGTCTCAAATAGAGCCTGAGGARCAAAAGGCAAGGTGACAATTCCAAAGAGAAGGGTCTGGGCACATAATCCATCATGAATTAGAYGTGCCAGATTATTGAAGCAATAATTTTCCATACTGGGTTTACCAGTAGGAAGGCCATAGCTGGGGTTTTTTGGTCTGTTCTGGGCAATGTTCTTGASAATGAACATGGACCAGTAAAAGGCAGTCCAGAGGAAAGCAGCAAGAATGACCTGACTCCTACAAAACATAAAACCTCTGGTGTTTTCAAATGCATGGCTGCTAGAAGGAAAGGACTACACTGGTCCTCYTGATGAAACATAATATGTTTGGGAGGGACAGAAGGGAGAAAAATGCTGTTTTGAGGCAGCCACTTTATGAATTGTATTTCCCTCTTAGTGAGATGGGAGTCGGAATTTTACTTAGGAGCTCTGAAAGGGATTTCAGTTTTTCACAACAGTTCCTCCAGTTTTCCACTGCTGAAGTCAGTTCTTAAGGACCAGTTTGTTCTGCTTTGTCATCAACCARGCTACAGTGGTTTAAATAACATTTACTCTTAATTTTATGGAGTTGCTCCTGATTTGCATCACTAAAAATGTGTTTAAAATTGGACCTGAGGATTAGTTGGTGTTTTTTGAAAAAGTTCTCATGAGTACGTAAGGGTTTCTTTTCTCTGCCTTTTCTCACCRTAGGTATTACTCATTTGTTAGACTGAAGCTTTTCTTTAGAGTTCAGTGTTTTTGCCACAAAGAGAGAAAGTTCACTTTTAATGAATTTATTTTAAGACCTGGAAAATTATACAGCATTTGTAATGTGGGAGGCATAAAAGGCTCATTATATTTTGAAATTCTTGTCTGACAATTCAGCCATATGATTTATTAATAGTTATCTTGTTGATGCTCTGAATTTTTAATAACATTATTTTCATTAATCTCTTCTTATGTAAATCAGGTCCACAGTCAAGTGTAGCTTTAAAAGGATGGATTTTTTTTGCTTAATCATTTAATTATTTAAAGACGGCTGTAAAACCAAGAAAGGCACTTTCATTAAGCTGTCAGCATTATAGTAGATTCCTTGAGGAGGGCAGGACTTTTTTGTTCTGAAATAAGCTTGGGGCAATGCTGATAGAATGATGATAATGAAATGGGGTCATGAGCGTGATGCCTATCACTGAAGTGAATTTGTGTTGTAAGATTTCAAGATCCAGATGCCAGCCCTCAAGAGTTGTGGAGCTGTCTTTAGCAATAGCTCCTCTTAGATTTGAGAATCATTAAAACRGAAAATGAATTTTCAAAAAGTTTGTCAGTAGTTCTGTTGTGTTTTCAAAGGAGAGACRTTGGATGCTGTTGTAAAAAAGCATTTTAGTGTTTCTGAAGCTGGGCCCTTTTCCTTTSCTCCCTGGCACACCTTGAGCATTTCAGAGAGAATTTTGAGAAGGATTTTGCCCCTTGCTCAGAAAAGGCCCCTTGGGTTGGTTTTCTGTGCACAGAAGGATATTTTGCTGCACACAGGTGTACAGCAGCATGGAAAGGCTTTCCATCCACGAGGAGAGGAAGACTCCACCACCAACCAAACGGAGCCTGAGYGAGGAAAAGGACGATCGGCTGGACAGCCTGGGGGGCTTGAAGAGCCGGGACCGCAGCTGGGTCATTGGGTCTCCTGAAATGTGAGTTCTGTGCAACTGAGGCTTCTGTTTTCCCGCAGAAAAACCAGCCCAAACTTTCTGTGACCAGTGTTAGGTCAGGATAGCTTCATATGTTGGATTTCCGCTGGAGAAGCCTGGGTTGAAAAGCTAAAAATGAATGTGTAGAAGTGACRTGGTCCTTAAATGTATCTAGTTAAGTACTAACGTCTTCTAAATTTGTAGCAAGTACTTCAAATGAATTGAAAGGTATTCTAACCTTAAGGGCAGATTTCTGATGTTACATCAGAGATGTACCCACATCAGTTTTTTTCATAAATTAATGCAAAGCCTGGTGTTGCCAGACTCTGACCTTTTGTTAAAAGGTAGAGAAATCATTAGGAAAGTTCAAAGTTTCAAAAGTTCAGAATATGCCCAAAAACTCTTGTGCTCTAATAAAAAATGTCAGTAAAATATATGAATACTCAGAATTTGGATACCTGCCATGTTCCTGGCATTACTGAAAACTTAYCTTTTAAAAGGGATGTCTCTCATTTTATGCAACCCCTGTAAAGCTTTTACACTAATGTTTGGCATTAGGGAGAGCATAAAATGTGGCTCTGACCTYGTCCGTATGACTCCATTAAAAACAAAAACATTTTATAGAATGCATTCATAACTGAGGTGCGCTTCATTTTGCATTAGGCTTTCCTGGCTTCTAATCTAGAGCAACCTCAAAAGAAAAATCCATGTAATTTCAAAAGGAATGTGGATGATGATTTGCAATTTTCAATTGTGATTTTTTTAAAAAATAATAGTTAATGTCACGTTCATTGTAAGGTATTTTTCTTTGAGTTTATCCCTGCCTTTCCTAGAAGTTTAACCATTGGAAATCTAAACTCAGGCGATGTTCAGCTCTTTGTTGTTTTAATTCATGCTGTAGTTTGGTCACCAAACTTCACCTTGAATTGTCTGTAGAGGTGTGATTTGGGTCTGTGCCCTACTTTGACCCTTTAAAGTTGATTTTTTCTTGTCTCGGTTCTCCCCTCAGCCTGCGCAAGCGCCTGTCCATGTCCGAGTCCTCGCACACGGAGAGCGACTCCAGCCCTCCGCTGACCGTCCGGCGCCGCTGCTCGGGGCTCCTGGACATGCCCCGCTTCGCCATCTCCACCGAGGACGAGGGGGCTGCCCTCAAGAGGCCCCAGTCCGAGGGGATGCTGCTGTGCACSGTGCAGGCGCGGGAGGGGCTGCCCGTGCCCATCCCCGAGCAGCCCGTGGAGCACGAGCTGCCGCTGGACGGGGACACCGCGGCCACCACGCCATCCACGGCCACCAACAGCGCCTTGGCGCTCACAGGTACGGGCTCGGTGTGGTGGTGTCCTGTCAGCAAGGCTGTGTTAACGTGCAGAATTTGCCTTGCAGAGATTAACTCTGTAAAAAACTGGGTGTTGGGATGTGACTGCCTCTAAACTACTGTTTTAGYGTAGTTTTGTGGATGTGTTTGCTTTCGCAAAAGTGTCGGTGGTTTCATCTCTTCAAAGTTGCATCCTAGATTTCAAGTCCTGTCACTTCAAATTGATTTAGGTCTTCTCRTGGTTGAGATTCATATGGTCTATGCCCACTTACGACCACTGGGTCCCTACCTGAGACAGCATTAATTAAAGCTTTAATCAGAACAGATCCTTGATGAGTTGGWGCTGGAGAATGTGGGTGTCAGCCATATCAACAGATCCCTGCTTCCTATGGTTTTATTCATCCCAAGACTTTGGAGAGACTTGAAATATGCCGTGGAAGTGGGGCTTGTGTCARGGACATGCTAATTATTTTAACAGCCAAATATGCCGAAATTCATCCAGTTGCAGGCTTAGAAAAGTGCAGCCTAAATTTAGTAGACTGGCTCTTAGAAGTCAATGTTTGATTTCTCAGCARCTTTGACTATCGTGGGGCTTTCCTCCAGCCCTGGGCTGAGCTGAGCCTTCCTGTGGTGGTGCCCTGCAGTGCAGGATGTGTTCCCAGCTCCTGCCCCTTTCAGGGCATTGGGAAGGCAAGGGGTGAAGCTGCCTGTTCCTGAGAACAGAGGAGGACAGAGCTGGGAACTGCTGGGAAGCAGTAAGGAGGCAAAAAAAAAGGAAGTTTAGAATAATGGAAGAAAGAGGGGAAGTTGAAATGAAGGTTGGTAAAAGAAAATTTGAGAAACAAGGCATATTTAGGGGAAGAACTAGATTGTAGGATTGAATAACAGGGACTAATTGGGTAAGAAAATAAGGAACAAGTTGCTGTGGGAAACTGGGAGTGAGCAGGTACAGCAATTGTGATGCACTGAGAATGGAGAGGAAAGGGGGACTGGGGAAGTCGTCAGGATGGCAGCAGGAATGGAYAAGGTGGAGGGCAGTTGGCAGATGTGATGGGGGACTGAGGGCAGAAGGTGGGAAGACCATGGCCTTAGAAGAAATTTGCCTCCAGAGTAAAGCCMAAGATCCCCATATCTCATTACTCCTCTTCTGGGATCCAGTCTGTGGAATTCCTTTAAAATTGTCCCATTCCCCTTTATCTTCCATGCTCCCTGAAGAGCCATAAGTGAAACCTTGGGTTCTCAGTTTCAATGCTAAGAGCCTAGAAACATGCTGTTAAAAATGGCAAAAACACTTTCATTGCTAATTCGAGTATCTGCAATGTGAGATTGGCAAGAATGAAGCTCCCCTGGGTAGCCCATTCCCCTGAGCTCAATGTTGGAGCAGTCTTTGATCTCGTGCATGGGATCCAGGGATGCCAGTTCTCCCTGTCCCCAAGTCTGAGGCTGGAAAGTAGTTTAATTCCTGTCCCTGTCTCGGAGTGCTCCTCTAGTTTATCCAAATTCAGGTTCCTCATTGTCTGGGAGCCTGATTTGAAACTCTGTGGCTCTTAAATGTTGAACAGGGATCTGGTCCTGAGGTCTATGGGAATGGTGCTTTGAATTTTTATTTTCATGGTACTTCCTGCTTCGCTCAGTAYGCAGAGCAGTGGTGCCCACTTAAATAACGATGATCAATGTTTTGTTCTGTCCTCATTGTTCAAAATGTGGCCCTTAGGCTTTATTTATTGCATGCTACTTAAAATTTGCYTTTGAAGACAGAATGATTAATTTCCCTCGTGGACTTGCTGTRATGCTCACCACTTTCATTTCTAAGCACCTTGTAAATTCTAATTACTGTATTTTCACAGTGCCCCTTTAAGGTATCACATGGGGGACTGAGGCTCTGGCCTTGAGTACAGAACCCCCGGCCCCCAGCATCTGCTGTTGTTACATGTAGTCTGATCTTCAAGATTATTTTGCATTTTATCTATAATTATAGCAGGTTAAGTAATTCAAGACTAAATTGCAACAGTGCACAGAAGGGGGCAAATCAAGGCTGTCTTTGCAATCCACATTTTTACTTTCCCTGTCTTGAGCACCTTAGTATTCTCTTTAAARTGTATTTTTTATGTGCAGCTCCAGTAGAACCCAGCTCTTCTATTACAGGCAGTTTTAACTTAAAGATTGACAGTTCTTGCTGGTTGTAAAAACGGAGCACTTTCTATAAACCTGTTTTTGTCTGTGAACGATCCCATTGAAATGGTGTRCAGAAGTGCACCACCATGGCTTTAGGATTCATGGAACTGCCACTGAGCAATGTGATTTCATTAGCGAGCTTCTCCACAGAACAGAAGCCGCTAATTTTCTGTGTTCGGAATAACACCATTCCTGTAAATAAAAATTCAAGCCCTGGGGTTTCTTCTTAGGAAAATTTACTCTTGGACTTCATGTAAACATGACTTTGATTTAATGTATTTTGCCTGTAGGGGAATAGACTGTTAGGAATTCCCTGTGGTTCTAATCTGTTTTAATTTAAACTGTAGCTGGGAGCACTGCAGATTTCTCTGATCCACGAGCTCGCAGTAATAGCAATGAAGGCTCAGACTTTACCACTCCAAAAGCCATCAGCGATTTGGCAGTGCGGCGGGCACGACACAGGTTGCTCTCTGGGGAATCAGGGGAGAAACGTACCTCGAGACCTGTCAATAAAGTGATTAAATCCGCATCCGCCACTGCCTTGTCTCTCCTGATTCCCTCAGGTAAGAAATGCCTCGAGTGAGGCATTGTCAGAATCTGCAAGCGCTAAACAAAAGGTCTGCAGACAGATCCTCCCCCTTGGCTGTGCTGGAATAACGCCTTGGCTGGCAGGAGGGGAGAGGTGTAACTTTTACAATCGGTTCAGTGTTTCCTGCTCGCAGGTTGGTGAGCACTGCAGGAGTGTTGTGCGTGTGGTCTGACTGCAGCTTCTGCAAACGGCATCTGGGCCCTGGTTTGGTTTGAATTGACTCCTGGCTGCTCACTAGACAATGGTGCAGCAAGGAGCTAGAGAGACACAGARTGATTTTAACCCTCTAGGTGCTATTTTTTGGGTCACATGCTAATTACATCACTGTTTGGGAACACAATGCGTGTGGTGCATTTATGSGCCGGGAAGTTTCAGAAACTGCAGATAACTTGGTTGGGATTGAGTGCTCAAGATTTGAATAGTGTGAGTAACTCAGTGAGTCAGTGCTGAGCTGCTCACCCTSATGGCCCAGCTCTGTCTGCAAGCAGAGCCAGACCTTTACCATTCCCAGTGCCACGTGGTAACTCCTAGAGAGCAGCTCAGCATGCTGAGCTGTGACACACTGGTTCAGCAGGGGGAATTTCTCCCCACAGGGATTTTGTCCCTCTTCCCAGAGGATACAACCAAGCTRTATTTCCAGAGCTGTGCCTGTTCCTGCCCAGAAGGGAGCAGGGAATGCAGCTGGGCCRTGAGCAATGCCCACCTGCTCCTGCCAGCAGTGAGCTGGAGGCAGGGATGCACCTGCTCTCGGCACCCTCGTGGTGATGCACATCACATTTCTTGTGCTTTGGRCACTGGCAGCTTTTTGAACTACAAACTCCCTCATGAAAATCTCTAAAATGTGTATTTAATCACCCAGCAAAGGTTCCTCCAGAGCTGCTCTCATCTGCCRGGTAAATATGTGCTGGGCGATTCAGCAGGTGTTTCTTAATGGATTAGAGATTACCTTCTACAGCWGCATTTAATATTCCTGCTYTTTGGGTTTATTTTACTGATGTYGACCAGCTTCACTTTAAAATGAGAKTTCTGTATTTGCTTTGTATTTTAAAAAGTGGATGTTGTTCCACCAGCAAGCAGAGTTGGGTAGTTTATCAGACAGCTCATGGCTGTTCATTTGGGAAACTCACTCTAAAGTACACTTGCGATAGTTTTTCAGCAGCAAAGTCCCTGCAGTTGCTAAATTTTAGGGTTAAATATTTTTGCCCCTGTGAATTTAAAACACTACCGAAACTGCCTACATGTAGTTGTTGTCTGATATTCGTGGGTTTTTTGGTGTTAATACTACATGATTTGAGTTTATCTCAGCACCAATGTGTAACTTGCACCACGATCTAGAGACATCTGATCCTTTGGAGGAGGATAATACACCCTAACCTGGAAATGGGGCATTGCAGGATTGTTCCCAGTAGCAAATGCTTATGATGGGCTGTAAATCCTGGAAAGTGGAGTGGAAAATATTGTGACCCAACCACAATCCCATCTGAGCAGTGCTGCTGTATTAAATACRCACCTCCAAATGTGCCTTTTTAGAAACTGTGCTATTTGTATAATGAAGCATGAMTTAGTTTAAGCTGCAGACAAACCCAGCTCTGGCAAAGGCCACCAGCTTTAAGAGTAGATAAGGTTTCGTAGCTGTTCTCTAACAAGAATTTTCTCTGTTTTGGAGGCGYGGTTTCCTAATTTTTGCCCACCTTTGTGTCATCACTGTAGATCACCACACGTGTTCTCCATTGGCCAGTCCAATGTCACCTCATTCTCTCTCCTCCAACCCATCTTCGAGGGACTCCTCACCCAGCCGCGACTTTTCTCCTGCTATCGCAAACCTGAAACCACCAATCATCATCCATCGGGCTGGCAAGAAATATGGTTTCACTCTGCGCGCCATTCGTGTCTATATGGGTGACAGTGATATCTACACTGTGCATCACATGGTCTGGGTACGTCTCTGCTTTCCTAAAAAAAAAAGCACAAGTGCATCTAGCCAGGGGCGTGGGGTTAACTTTAGGAATTCTCTTTTTCCACCCTGTTTTCTCTCTGCTTATTCAGACCCAGTGTTATCTTTTTTGGGGTGGGGGAAACCCTTTATAAATAAATAAATAAATAAATAAATAAATAAATAGATAGATAGATAGATAGATAGATAGATAGATAGATAGATAGATAAATAAATAAATAAATAAATATCAGCACTTTGGGGTTTTCCTGTAGGAGTTTTCAAGCCCATCACAGAACCACAGCAACCTTTCTTTCCTTCTTTTTTTTCCCTGGTTACATGAATCCACCTTCTTCCACCTGCAGCACATACTTTAAAGCATGTTTCTGTGTACATACTCTCYTTCTCTTTATTGGGGTTGTTGCATGAGGGCCCATTATAGCTAATTTATTCAGACTTGTGTTAGTGATTATAACCTGCTTCTGATCAGTTCAGTCTGTTGGGGTTTTCCAAGCAGTCGCTCGGAATTGATTACAAGCCTTAAAGCATCACTGCTGCTGTGCTGATTGCCATGGGGTTTAGCTCTTGGCTTAGTTGTGAGCTGTGCTAAAAGGTCTGGTTTCCATGTCCGTATCATTTCCCTCCCACTACTGCTGGTACTTGATCTCTGTGTTCCTTTTGTGTTAGCGTAGATGACTTCTAGGAATGATCCATTCCCTGGAGCAGTGTTGTTAGAGTTGTGTAAGTTAGGAAGAATGCAGTCAGGGTATAGGTGGTTCGTTTTTCCTGGTACTTCTGTGTTCATTAGATAATATGGACTTCATACAGTTTGGTCCCTGTTTAATACTCATTCTTATATAGAGAAATAATTTGAAACTGTTTTTTGCCTTACCCGTTTCGTGCTTTTCTTAAAAAATCTTGAGTTTTCCAAGAAAGTCATTTGGAGTCTTTCCTGGCCAGAGGGAGAGGTGTGCATTTCCCAGCACATCTGTCTCCTCAAGGTGAAGGAGGTTTCTATTCTTGACCAGGGACAGCGAAAAGGCAGTGTGTTCTCAGGGGAAAGATCTGGTGTTGGACAGGTTAATAAAAGAAGGAAAGTGGAAAAATAAACTCGGTTTGGGATGAGACGTAATTTAGGCTCCTTAAACACATGGCAGAGTCTTCTTAAAAGTTGCTGGCTAGCTTGGATTCCAGCATGTACATGGAAGAATGCTTGATTTGGGATRGCAAAGAAATTGAAAAAGATTGAATGTTCATTGGGAAATCAAGAGCATCTAGTTAACATTCCTGAGTGCTGAAAATTTCTGAAAAGTGTGTTAAGAAGAGCTGGTCTCTTGATCAGCTTAACMGTGCTGGCTGCCTTGGATCAGGATAAGACTGGCGTGTGCTGGGGAGGAGTGGGAGAGCGCAGGGTTTGTGCTTGGCTGTGCCAGGGGGGCTCCTTCTCTGGAGCAGCTGGCACTGGCTGTGGCAGGAGGTGACAARGATGGGATTTGAGTCTCATCTGGGCCCGTGGTCTTGCACATTCCCCTTCTCAAATCAGCCACCCCTTGTCGTTGGCAGCACGTGGAGGAAGGGGGCCCRGCCAACGAAGCCGGTCTGCGGGAAGGGGACCTGATCACCCACGTCAACGGGGAGCCGGTSCATGGGCTGGTGCACACCGAAGTGGTGGAGCTGATTCTGAAGGTAAGGGCTCAGCACTGTCACATCTTGGGAAACATGAGCAGCTTGTYTAAAATGTATGTAATTGGCATTGTCTGAAATACAAGTGTGTACACAGCACCTGGTGGAATTTCAGAGCAGCTTTGTACTGGTTGGTGTTAAAATTATCCAGTTAAATGATGTGTGTTTGATACCTCTCTGAGCAGAATCCATTTACAGAAAAAAACCCAAAGTTCTGGGCTGTTCCAAGAGACAGAAGTCTTTGGGATTGCAAATAGAGGAGCAGTCAGGATTATTATTTTTTTTTAAGATGAGTGAGACAAGCCAGGCTCTGTGTTGCAGATTCATCATGATAGATGCCTGATATGCTCACATCTGCCATCAGTCAGAGCACTGGGAATAGGATTGGTGACAGAATATCACTTTGTTCAAGTTTCCAAGTATTACAAGTATTAAATTGAGTCATTTGGGATCTCAATGGGAGAGGTCAGATGCTATGTTCTGTCTGCTCTGGGAAGCTTTACCTACCAGCTGGGGTCTGAGCTAATCATTTGTGAAAGCCTGACTAACGAGGGCTCTCTCTCGGCAATTCCTTAATAAATGATAGGTGGAAATGCTGAGGGGAAAAATGGAGTTTGACAAAGGATTACAAAATGGCAGGCAGCAATAAACCAGCAGCCTACCTGCTTTGCCTGCAGATCCGCCTCAAATAACCATGTTTTAAGCAATGTCTCTTTGTCCTGTGTCTGACAGAGTGGAAATAAAGTGTCCATCTCCACCACACCATTTGAGAACACGTCCATCAAAGTTGGTCCAGCTCGGAAAGCCAGCTAYAAATCCAAGATGGCTCGTAGGAACAAGAAGAGCAAAACAAAGGATGGTCAGGAAAGGTTTGTTTTGGTGTTTCTCTATTAAAATGAAAGGGTAACCAAGATAATATAAGAGAGATCTTGTCAAATCCATTTGCAGATAATGTATATCAGCAGATACGTCCTTTAGTTATTTTCCTTTTTTTTCTCTTTTACTGTGACACAAAATTGACCGAAATATGCTAGTAAATGTAAATAAATCATTTGGGCTTGTAAACAACTTTTGAATGTTCTTCCCCAGTAAGAAGAAGAGCTCTCTGTTGAGGAAGATCACYAAACAAGCATCGCTGCTTCACACCAGCCGGAGTTTATCATCCCTGAACCGATCCCTGTCATCTGGAGAAAGTGTGCCTGGCTCTCCAACTCACAACCTGTCTCCTCGGTCACCAACCCAGAGCTACAGGTCCACGCCTGAGTCTGTACACTCAGGTAAAAAAAAAATAAAAAGAAATAAAACAAAACTAAGCAAAAACAAAATCCAGCTAAGCAGGAAAAAAGTCTTGGAGGAGACTTTTGCTGATTAATTTTGGAAATAAAATACACAGCACCAGGTAGTAGGTCTCTTTGTGAAGCAAATGACAGCAGTGATGTYGATTACCTTAAGGATGGATGTGTTCTTGTTCATTGATTCATTTAAAAATGAAAATCCATACATCCTTTTAAGAATGCATTTGCTGTCTTACAGCATCCTTCCACTTTGATGAAAATGTGTGTTGTAAGTTGCAATCTTTTCACAGCARTTTGACACATTTTCTGTGTTCAGAAAAAAGAAATCAAAACAGTGTGGCAAAGTCATATTTGAAAATTGAATCAGCTGCTGGAATAAAGAGATTTGCATCTGGAGAATAGCAATGAAACACGTGGTTTGTCTGATCAAAGGGGTTTTTTTTCAGGAAAGTGTTCTCATAGCTGAGTGTTTTCTTACTGTGCTCTGGTGTTGGGTGCTAATGATGTGAATTTCCATCAGAAGCCTGGCAATGTTACCTTTAATATCACTGTTGTGCTTTGGAGTAACATGGCATTGTGTCTTGACTTATTTTCAGTGACTTATTTTAATGGCCAAATATATATTAATCTCGATATTTTTTTCTTTTTTCTTTTTTTTTCTCTTTTAAGTTGGCGGCAATTCTTCCCAGAGCAGTTCTCCCAGCTCCAGCGTTCCCAACTCTCCAGCCAGCTCCGGACACATCCGCCCCAGCTCCCTGCAYGGCCTGGCACCAAAGCTGCAGAGGCAGTACAGATCCCCAAGGCGTAAATCCGCAGGAAACATCCCCCTGTCCCCTCTGGCTCACACTCCGTCCCCAACCCCGCAGTCCACGTCGCCGCAGCGCTCCCCATCTCCTTTACCWGGACACTCAATTGGCAGCTCCAGCATTATTCAGTCTTTCCCAGTGAAACTACACTCCTCCCCACCGCTGGTGAGGCAAATTTCTCGCCCCAAAAGCGCCGAGCCGCCACGATCCCCTTTGCTGAAGAGAGTGCAGTCGGCTGAGAAGCTGGCCGCCTCTCTGTCCTCCTCTGAGAAGAAGCTGGGCTCCTCACGGAAGCACAGCCTGGATATCTCTCACTCTGAGTTTAAGAAGGAGATGTTGCAGCGGGATCCCAGCCTCCAGAGCTTGCAGGAATCTGCCAACGAAACGAGCGGCGGCAAACTGGGGCTGGCAGAAAAAGGGATGCTGCAGAARCCGGGCTCGCGGAAGCTGGGAGCCATTCGGCAGGACAGGGTGGAAAGGAGGGAGTCTCTGCAAAAACAGGAGGCCATCAGGGAAGTAGATTCTTCTGAGGATGAAACAGATGATGGTTCGGAGGACAGTCAGGATGGGAGAAGGCTGGACAAGCCCCGGGGCAGTGGAGACCAAGGCTCCGATTCTTTTAATGAGGATAATAAGTTTTCATCTAAATTGGAAAGCAAGGATAGCATTGAAGATGATGCCTTTCTACCTGAAGATCCAAAAGGTACGGAAGATTTGCAGAAGGGAAATAGTCAACAAGCCAAGGCTGTTTCAGAGCCGCTGCAAATCACTGTGCACCCCTCCCCACCAGAGCTCCCCTCAAGAACTTCTCCAGAAAAACTAGCTCATTCAGAAAAGCCATTCCTAAAATCTGAAACAATTGCAAAGGAGCATAAATTGCCTGAAAACAAAACTTTGGAATGTTTAGGTTCAAAAGATAGATCTTCTGAAGCAATCAAAGATCTGGGGAGAACTACAGGTACTCAGAAACCAGTAGATGGCACAGAACATACACAGTGCCCGTCTATCAAACTCCTGGAACTTGATGAAGGTGATTCTTCTGGGGCCCCCTGTGGTAAACTTGACTTGAAAGAGCCTGTGCTAACAGAAAGYAGTCAGAAAAAACAGGATTCCAAACCTCTGCTGGCACTTTCCTCGTGGTGCACRGCCAACACGAGCACTCCTGTCATGGTGATTCCCCCAGAGCACAGCGAGAAGGGTGGCAAGGAGACKCCTCAGCCTGCGGAACAGCACAGCTCCTCCTTTCTGTCTCCTGGGAGCGCCAGTGAAACATCCCAAAGAAGTCCCAGCCCCGACAAGCAGCAGCCCAGCTCATCCCAGGCAGAGGGTGCTGTAAGCTCCAGCAAAACGAGCCCAGCAGGACCCGTGTCCTCCCCAGTGCCCGTCCCCGGTGCCATCGAGCGCGCGCTCTCCCCGTCCCCGCTGGCACCACTGGCCCAGAGCGTGCTGGGCCCTTTGAAGCTCAGTACMTCTGGGTCGGGAGAGGTGGAAAAGAGGAAGGATTTGGGTGCCTCCTGTAAAGAGGAGAGGGATTTGAAACAAAAAAGGCAGGAAATTTCACAAGCAGGAGAATGTCAAGAGAAAGCCAAACCCTCTAGCGTCGATGGTGTGAGCACGAGGAGTGGGTCCTGTGCAGAATCCTCGCACCCAGCAAAGCCCTGGGAGGCAGCGTGTCCCATGGGGGCCAAAAAGGAGGCAACGTGTCCTGTGGTGGTCAAAAAGGAGGCGCCTTTGTGCAGTGCTAAAGCTTCTGAGGCATTGGTCGGGAGCTGCAAAATCACTCCGTCGAAAGAGCMGTCTCATGCTCTTGGACAAGCAGCTCTGAGAGCCTCTCCTCTGCCAGATGGCAGCACGAGGCCCTGTAAAGAAGGGACTGTGGCACAAGCAAAAAGCAAAGAGGCTGGTAATCAGTTAAAAATACAAGACTTTCCCCTGTCACATGATGATGCTGTGAAGAAAACATAGCAGCATCGCTGGTACTCGTGGACTGGAGCGTTCTACATTCAAAATAGAGACTGCATGTTTGAATTTTGTAATATACACTAATATAAAATAGAACTTGTGTACATCTATTTTTGGGAGGGTTTTTTTCATACTGTTTTTTGTGTTTTTTCATCCTTGCTATTCTATTTTTGTACACAGTAATGCTTGCTGTTTGAGGTCTCTTTAGAACAGGGTATCTTTAAAGCAGGGCTTAAGAAACAGTTTTGTTTGGGATTTTTTTTCTTTCCAGACTTCTTATTTTGCCTGAGTTTAGAGCCTGATGTGCTCTTCCCTCTAATCCTGCATTTATTTGAGATCCTGAAATTTCTGCGTGCAAAAAAGGCAGCTTGATTTTAAATTTTCTGCTTYTCAACATTCTCTTTGAAATTCCATTGAAATTCAAAAATGTCAAGWTTTTGCTGCAATTTTACAATCTGATGTCCCTTGACGGAAGAATAAGAACACACTCTCTTGCCTGCAAGTTATTGTGGAGCTGCAGACCCTCTTTGGTGCAAGTACAACCTTTTTGTCACCATGTGTCTTCATAGTCCTGTGTCCTTAGAGGATATGGAGGCAAAGGACTTGGCTGGAGAGGCTGGACAGAGAGAGATCCCTGTCTTTAAAACAAGGAAGAGTATTTTTCAATGGAATTATCAGAAAGAGAAATTGCCAGTCTGCAAGCTGGCTTTTTTGGGAGATTGTTTTTAYTTATCCTTTGTGGAACACATGGCAACTTTTCCCTCTGTTTTTAAAATTTTAGTGATGTTTTATCTTGCTTTCTCTGGCTTCAATTCATAACTTGCCCTGCCTCAGAGTAAGTGGCCCCAGGAAAGGGGTGCCTGTAGGTTGGTTTTAAAGTAGAGAAAATTGTAGTTGCGTGTTCTCCAGTGTGTCTGGCAAAGTTATCTCGATGAAAAACGACCTTTGGAGACTTTTCCTTCTCTTGGTGAGTCTAAATAGGTAGGGATTTTAAGGTGTCCCTTAACATTTCTGAATCGGGGCTTGGGAAACTTGCTGAGTTTTCTGAATCTGCCCGTTTGAAAAACAAAGGAACCTATGAAGAGTTCAGACTCCTCGAGTTCTGTGGTCAAGCTGCAAGCAGACTTCAAAACACATGTGATATTTTCAGATTTCAGCTTTGATAGCTAGATCATTTCCACTGCTGAGGCCACTTTCCATTAAAAACTTACTCTTTGCTCTTAGGTTTAGACATYGCTTAGCTTTAAATGTGACCGACTCCGGGTGACAGTGCTCCTTGCTGAGGATTAGGTCAATAGTAACTCACCAATAAATGTGTCGATGGTGATACCTGTAGCACTGTAAGCCATTTCTTCATCCAATTAAAGGTTCCTCTCAATGAACACTCCCATCATTTGTCCCAGATTGTGCTCAGCTTGTATCCTAGTCTTGTCTGAGTGGATCTCCCTGCGGATCACCCTCCAGGGATAGTGCCCTGCTCACTGGCTTACTCTGTTATGACTGTGCAACAGTATTCCAGGCTAAAACCYGTCTCTGTTGGTCTGATTTCCTTATGCTGCTGCTTCCCTCACTGTCTTGGCTTTCTCTGAACTTGAAGTTTTGATTCGCTTCCCCTAAATGCAAATACGTTTATTATATAGGAAAATATTTTCTCCATCTCTTTCAATCTGATTTCAGTTCAATCCACAACTCTCAAAAAAATCTCTGGAATCTCACCCTGCTTCTTGCTGCGTAGCAGTCGCTTCCCCCCTGTTATATACTTGATTTTGGCTGCTTGGATTTCATTTCTGGACCAAGTTTTGGTTTGGTTTGAGCTTTTTTTTTTTTTTTTTTTTTTTTTTTTTTTTTTTTTTTTTTTTTTTTTTTTTTTTTTTTTTTTTTTTTTTTTTTTTTTTTTTTTTTTTTTTTTTTTTTTTT